>NW_027261107.1:0-30000 GCF_045791955.1 Oncorhynchus clarkii lewisi
GTAATTGCTGCAAAATGTGGCTCTACAATGGATTGACTTTGCGGGGGGGGTTCTGTTTTTTTGTGTTATTTCTTGTTTGTTTCACAATAAAAAATATTTTGCATCTTCAAAGTAGTAGGCATGTTGTATTTATGAAATGATACAAACCTCCCCCAAAAATCTGTTTTAATTCCAGTTGTAAGGCAACAAAATAGTAGAATTGCTAAGGGAGGTGAATACTTTCACAAGCCACTATATCCTTTCAGTATGAGTATGATCCACCATCAAGTCAGCATTTCTTGTTTTCCCAGCTAGGATAGAACTAGTCTTCATTCTGCTTCCTGGGGCTTTTCCCACACTACAGGAATGAGACTGGTGCATAATGCGCCTTGTGATAGACAATATGATGAACAAAGCTCATCACAGAGTAATGGCCCCTTAATTCAAACCCAATGAAAACAAGATAAGAGAAAGAGTGGTTGGAGAATAATCACTGGTAGAAACTGTTGTGATAAAAAGACAAGGGAATGAAATATGAGGTGTTATGAGTTTACTGTTTAGAGACACCATCATTAATAAACACTATTTAAAAGACAACATCATTAATAAACACTATAGTTTACTGTTAAGAGACACCATCATTAATAAACACTATAGTTTACTGTTAAGAGACAACATCATTAATATACACTATAGTTTACTGTTAAGAGACAACATCATTAATAAACACTATAGTTTACTGTTAAGAGACACCATCATTAATAAACACTATTTAGAGACACTGTCATTAGTAAACACTATAGTTTACTGTTAAGAGACACCATCATTAATAAACACTATAGTTTACTGTTAAGAGACACCATCATTAATAAACACTATAGTTTATTGTTAAGAGACAACCTCATTAATAAACACTATAGTTTATTGTTAAGAGACAACATCATTAATAAACACTATAGTTTACTGTTAAGAGACACCATCATTAATAAACACTATAGTTTACTGTTAAGAGACAACATCATTAATAAACACTATTTAAGAGACAACATCATTAACAAACACTATATTTAGCTATATATATAATAATGATAATAATATTATTATCTGTAAATGTGATATTTCAGTTTTATACATTTTCAACAGTTTCTTTCTGAAAACTTGCTTTGTCATTATGGGGTATTGTGTGTAGATTGATGAGAGGGGAAAAAACTATGTAATCAATTTTAGAATAAGGCTGTAACGTAATAAAATGTGTAAAAAATGAAGGGGTCTGAATACTTTCCTAATGCACTGTGCATCTGCCATCAGCACACATAACCATTTCTGAAAGTCTGCGTCCAGTGTAGAGGGTGTCATCCACTGCATATTAACGTTTTATGTCGGCTATGTCTTGTGTACAGCCCTTCATCTGTAGTGATAATGACAGTTCTTTCAGTAACACAGCTAAATCTTCCCCTAGCCTTGTGTTTGTGTATTGTTAGCAATGCTCTCCGTCTTGTGTTAGCTACCGAGACAGAGTATGGAGTTACAGATGTAGGATCTTAATTTGAGCCAGTTTTCTACAGCAGGAAAATAATCCTGCAGCAACAGGAAATGTGAATCATCATGTGTATTATAATTAATGGAATTTTTTTGTAGGGGTTGACACATTTTTCGTAAGGGAAAATCAAGTCTGAAATTTCAAAGTGGAAATTACAAACTTCCTCCTCAAATACACTACACGTTTTAAATGTCCTGCATTGCATCTGTAGCCATGTTCTCTTCTGTAATTGACAGAGCAGAGGAATGCCCAAGAGCCATTTCAATTATGAAAGGATGATTTAGCAGAGGAGATCAGGCACGCTAAGCACTAACTCATTGATTTAGATAGGACTGCGTTTTGGGCTTCTGTCTCTGGTTGTAGAAGTATGTACCCTATGATTTGTGTTTACAATCAGCTTTCTATCTGCTCTGCTGACACGTTGAGGGAGTTTCTGTACGTGAACTGCCTATTCAACCTTCACTGTAGTGTGTGCAAACACATTCCGAGAAGTAGGGAATTTATGTTTGATATGGTTAATTCATATGGAGAACCAAACCTGAAAAAAATGCACGTATAAATACATAAATAAATCCACACATAATTAAATACATGAGAAAGGAAATGCAGAAATACTGATGAAAATGTATTCATTTTTCTACATATCAGTATGTATTTCATTATTTTTCTATGTATTATCTAATTATTCAAACTTAATTTTTTTAATTAATTTTTATATTTATTAATTTATTTATGTATTTCTTCCTCCAATATTATAATGAGGGGGTGTCAATCAAATGGGGTGGTGTCTAACACATGTTGGTTGATCAATGTCGGCGCGTTGCTCAACTGCTTATGTTCGCTTCAGCACCACTTGTGTGAAGCTAGCTACAATAACGATTAGCCACAAATATACCATTTTTTTTTTTTTATACCAAGTCCCCATTGAAACTGCTGAAAACAGAAATAAATAGTGTAAACATGCCATATTTGGATAATGCTTAACAAGTTTGGATTGTTCAACAAAAGACAATAATTTGTTAATTTGCCCAAAAAATGTAGTCTGTTAATTAACCTCTACGGGATCGGTGTGTCCCACGCGGACGGTTGATCTAACGTTCGGCTAATGCGATTAGCATGATATTGTAAATAACAAGAACATTTCCCAGGACACAGACATGTCTTATATGGGTAGAAAGTAAAAATTATTGTTGATCTAACTGCACTGTCCAATTTACAGTAGCTATTACAGTGAAAGAATACCATACTATTGTTTGAGGAGAGTGCACAGTCGTGTACTTGAAAATGTATCAATAAATCAATTAGGCACATTTGGGCGGACTTGATACAACATTTTGAACAGTAATGCAATGGTTCATTGGATCAGTCTAAAACTTTGTACATACACTGCTGCCATCTAGTGGCCAAAATCTAAATTGCGTCTAGAGTCCTAAGTCATATAATGGCCGTTCTCTTGCATTTCAAAGATGATGGAGCAAAGAAATTAATAGAAAACGCATGTTTTTTCTTTGTAATCTTTTACCAGATCTAATGTGTTATATTCTCCTACATTACTTTCACATTTCCACAAACTTCAAAGTGTTTCCTTGGTAACAAGAATACCAAATGGTATCAAGAATATGCGTATCCTTGCTTCAGGGCCTGAGCTGCAGGCAGTTAGATTTGGGTATGTCATTTTCGGCGAAAATTGAACAAAGGGGCGGATCATTAAGAGGATTTTTTTCACACAAATATTACTAATTTCACAAATGTAGGCTTATGAACTTTAACAGTTGGCTGCGATCCGCCAACCCAATCCCACAGAAGAAGAAGATGCACGTTTGGCTGCCGACTAAGTTGTCAGTGTGTTTATTTTAGCAAGATTGCGCGTACGTTCAACAAGTGAGTTGTGTGGTTTATTATCGGGAGGGTTAATGCTACATTATGGTGATTGACTGCAAGCAATTACCTTAGGCCTAATTACCTTGTTACATCTGTAACTGTATAGTACTTATGTAGATTTCCAATACTCCATGTGCATGTCGTTTATAAGTGCCTGTATTGCAGTGAATTGTTTTGCAGTAGATGTTATTGTTTACAGATGGTTCTTTCCTATAGTCTGCATACACACTTTACCACTGTGTTTTCATAGTTCACACTACTGTTATGCCATGGCGAGATGTTTCAGAATCTGTCCGCGGCTTTCCTCATGCTCAGAAAGATTTATGACTGATTTCCACCAGTCCTGAGAGGGCCATCAATCACACCTGTCTTAATTAGTTGTCTCTCTCTCTCTCTGAGATGTTTTTACACATGCTGCTGTAAATGTATGTGCTGTTATGTGAATATCCCTGTATAGATGCTGTGCCATTCTTTCCTGTGTAGATATTCTATTGCACAACATTATTTATCTGTTCTTACCTTTCTGAACCACAAGTCCATCCTGTGGAAACTGAATATTTCTATGCTAGTGTGTGGTGGTGATGAAGATAGTAAAAGTCTTGGACTAAGAAGTATCTGTACTGTTCTTACCGATGAGTCAACCAATTATATCACATGAAGGACTAGCGGGTGAGGGCATTTACAGCCGACCACTCAGACGACTCCAGCTAGCCGTTCTTTACAATAGGCTGTACATTACAGTATGACTGTCCAATATTTTACCTTTATTTAACTAGGCAAGTCAGTTAAGAACAAGTTCTTATTTACAATGACGTCCTACCGGGGAACAGTGGGTTAATTGCCTTGTTCAGGGGCAGAACGACAGATTTTTACCTTGTCAGCTCTGGGATTCAATCTAGCAACCTTCCTGTTACTGGCCCAACTCTCTAACCACTTGTCTACCTGCCGCCCCACATTCTGTGATGCTGAACGAAGCCCAGGCAAATGCAATTGATCAAAGCGCCATGGCATTGATCAACCTATGGTTGTTTTTTGATACCACCGACATAAATTTGCTTGACACCCCCTCATTATCATATATGATGAAGAAATACAGAAATAAATAATATAATTAATTAATAAAATGAAATAAATTTTTAAAATAATGATGTATCTGTGCGATGTTCATCTGTACAAACAATAGTACGCAAGTATAAGCACCATGGGACCACACAGCCATCATACCGATCAGGAAGGAGACGCGTTCTGTCACCTAGAGATGAACGTACTTTGGTGCGAAAATCACAAATCAATCCCAGAACAATATCAAAGGACCTTGTGAAGATGCTGGAGGAAACGGGTACAAAAGTATCTATATCCACAGTAAAACAAGTCCTTTATCGACATAACCTGAAAGGCCGCTCAGCAAGGAAGAAGCCATTAATCCAAAACCGCCAGAAAAAAGACAGACTTCGGTTTGCATCTGCACATGGGGAAAAAGATCGTACTTTTTGGAGAAATGTCCTCTGGTCTGATGAAACTGTTTGGCCTTAATGACCATCGTTATGTTTGTAAAAAGGGGTAAAAAGGGGGAGGCTTGCAAGCCGAAGAACACCATCCCAACCGTGAAGCACGGCAGTGGCAGCATCATGATGTGGGGAGCTTTGCTACAGGAGGGGCTGGTGTTCTTCACAAAATAGATGGCTTCATGAGAAAGGAAAATTATGTGGCTAATATTGATGCAACATCTCACGACATCAGCAGGAAGTTAAAGCTTGGTCGCAAATGGGTCTTCCAAATGGACAGTGACCCCAAGCATACTTCCAAAGTTGTGGAAAATGGCTTAAGAACAACAAAGTCAAGGTATTGGAGTGGCCATCACAAAGCCCTGACCTCATCCTATAGAACATTTGTGGGCAGAACTGAAAAGCGTGTGCGAGCAAGGAGGCCTACAAACCTGACTCAGTTACATCAGCTCTGTCAGGAGGAATGGGCCAAAATTCACCCAACTTATTGTGGGAAGCTTGTGGAAGGCTACCTGAAATGTTTGACCCAAGTTAAACAATTCAAAAGGCAATGCTACCAAATACTAATTGAGTATGTAAACTTCTGACCCACTGGGAATGTGATGAAAGAAATAACATCTGAAATAAATCATTCTCTCTACTATTACTCTGACATTTCACATTCTTAAAATAAAGTGGTGATCCTGATTGACCTGAGACAGGGAATTTTTACTAGGATGAAATGTCAGGAATTGTGCAAAACTGAGTTTAAATGTATTTGGCTAAGGTGTATGTAAACTTCCGACTTCAACTGTATATGCAATGCACAGTATTGAACTAGCTAGATGTGGTGGGCTACGAGGCTCAACTCGGACCTGTGATCTTGTAGCTACCACTTACCAACCAATCAGCAGGCAGGACCTTACCTAATCCATGACTTAGTCTGGTAATAATGAATAAGTTCTGTTACACAAGTCTACTTTGAATCAATATTTCATTCTCATGCAATCTGTCAGAAACGGCAGTGAGCTCTCCAAGCGGTCTGTCAGTCTGTTTAAATGTATTGTAGAAACAAGCTCCCCAGTGTCCTGTGCCCTGGAAATGCCCCCAAATGCCCCTAAATTGCCAGTGTCTGTGTCTCTGCTCGTCCATAGTGACCTAACAGTCCCAGATGAGGTCATGCCAGCCCCAGCTACCCCTAGGTGGTTGGTTTATTTCAGCTTCCTCTCCACCCTAACCAGGCCACCTCTCTCCCCTGATCCCCTGGTCTGGAGGAGGACTGGATGTCTTCTTATTGTGTTCATGTTGTGGAAAATTGTCTTGTTAGCAGTCTCATTTCATGGGTCTCTAACAATTTCGTCTTTGTCTGTCCTGGTGGTGATTGTAGAGGTGATTGTAGGCTGGTTTTGCCTGGGAGGTGATTTGATGGCCATCTTCACTGGTTAAGCCTAAAGTAGTGTTTCTTGTCATTTTATCCTGGGCACGCACCATCTATGAATATACAATTTTTAGCTGAACATTAATTCGATACTAATTGTATGCCTCTGGTAAAGGCAACCAATTAATTGAAAGAGTCTTTGAATCATATTTCATCATTATTGTTAGACATATTTAATGGTACTAATTGGTTGAAATGACATTTTAAAGCCACCATCTTTCTTTTGGGGAATTGCCCTTAACTTCCACTATAGTCGTGACAATATGCACCACAGCCTTTCTGGCATTATGGCTTAATAGTGGTTTGTAAAGTGGGGTCGTGGGGAAATTGCAGTGGGGTCGCCACACAGGTTTGAATACCACTGAACATTACTAGGTGTACCAGGCTATTATGTGGTGGCATTTTATTGTTTTGGGCGACTTTGCCCTGTGTAGTTAAGTATCATCATCATAACACTGTTCTCTGCCCTGTTCATGACCATAGAAAGAGAACTAATTCTAATTATATGTTCATGACACTTTAATGCTGTGCCTGTGGAATGAAGTTGAGTCTCTTTAACGAAATGTCCTCGGGATTTTAATGAAGAGGGATTTCTCGGCTTAGTTGGAGAGTGATGCTCGACTCACAGTTGTTGCGAGCAGCTTCTTACCTTGTCTGTGGCCCAAGGGAATATATCATGGGCAGCCATCCATTCTGTAGGAGAAAGACTTCGCTGTTACACCCCTCCAATCAAAATAGAATGTGTGTGTGCTATCCAAGCGTAAGGTACGGTATGAATTAGGAATGGGAAGGCCGTCAGGTAGCCTTTACTTTAAACAAAAAAGTAATTGAAGGTTTCCTCGATCTTTGATATATTATTTACAACCCTGTCTATTTTTCTTTCAATTGGAAAAGGTTTGTGTGTGTGTGTGTGTGTCTGTGTGTGTCTGTGTGTGTGGTTGTCTGATATAGGGGTCTGTCTCCACAGTGAACTCACACTGCTCTGCAGATTGCCTGTCAGCCAGTGAGCTGAATGGGCCTGCAGCATCTGTTATCTCAAGTAATGCCACAGTCCGAATGCACGCACACACACACACACACACACACACATGCTCATTAAAACAGGCATATGAGCCCATGTTTAGACAGATTTGAAAAAAGGACAACATTCCAACTATGCCGTAGTGGAATCCTTTGTCCTGACTTTCCCTTCGGTGTTCCTCCATTAATTGGCAACAGTGTTACTGTGAATGTATCAGCTTGGCAGCCATATTGAAAGCTAAGCAATGCTTTCATGATTGGTTGTTATTTCTGCTTCTTCTGTACACATAGACAAGGGAACCTGAAAGAAGAACATGACAAAAACGAGAATGATTTGGAACAAAATGATTGATGAGGTGAAATGTTGAAGTTATTACACTTATTATTACACACCACACACACACACACACACACACACACACACACACACACACACACACACACACACACACACACACACACACACACACACACACACACACACACACACACACACACACACACACACACGTCTGTCTCAGTCACAGGCTTTTTGGTAGCCCAGTGTGAAAGTCTGTCATAGATAAAGCAGTATTTTATCATCGTTGCTCAACTCGCTATGCCAAGAAACAGGGCTTTGCTAGCCAGGCAGAAACAGGGCTTAGCTAGCCAGGCAGAAACAGGGCTTAGCTAGCCAGGCAGAAACAGGGCTTAGCTAGCCAGGCAGAAACAGGGCTTAGCTAGCCAGGCAGAAACAGGGCTTAGCTAGCCAGGCAGAAACAGGGCTTAGCTAGCCAGGCAGAAACAGGGCTTAGCTAGCCAGGCAGAAACAAGCTATAGGCCTACTATCACAACAGTACATTTGTCATGCAATTTATTTGTTTTGTTGCAAGGTTCATTTCACAATCACATAAAGGATATAGAGAAAGAAAAAACCTGTCGCAGTTCATAGTTTTCGCCTCAGGTTGAAATATCTACTTAATTTTTTTCTCCCTCTCTCTTTCTTATCTTCCTTCTTCTTAGTCCCTCCATCTGACTCCACCCCTCTCTCTATTTCCCTATGGTGCTCCTTTTCCTCCACTCTCCTCTCCCTCTATTTCCCTATGGTGCTCCTCTTCCTCCACTCTCCTCTCTCTCTATTTCCCTATGATTCTCCTCTTCCTCCACTCTCCTCTCCCTCTATTTCCCTATGATTCTCCTCTTCCTCCACTCTCCTCTCCCTCTATTTCCCTATGATTCTCCTCTTCCTCCACTCTCCTCTCTCTCTATTTCCCTATGATTCTCCTCTTCCTCCACTCTCCTCTCCCTCTATTTCCCTATGATTCTCCTCTTCCTACACTCTCCTCTCTCTCTATTTCCCTATGGTGCTCCTCTTCCTCCACTCTCCTCTCCCTCTATTTCCCTATGGTGCTCCTCTTCCTCCACTCTCCCCTCTCTCTATTTCCCTATGGTGCTCCTCTTCCTCCACTCTCCTCTCCCTCTATTTCCCTATGGTGCTCCTCTTCCTCCACTCTCCTCTCCCTCTGTTTCCCCATGGTGCTCCTCTTCCTCCACTCTCCCCTCTCTCTATTTCCCTATGGTGCTCCTCTTCCTCCACTCTCCTCTCTCTTTGTTTCCCTATGGTGCCCCTCTTACTGAACTGTTGGAACTAGAAGCACAAGCATTTAGCTACACTCGCATTAACATCTGCTAACCATGTGAATGTGACCAATAAAATTTAATTTGATTTGATTACATGTTTGTGTGTGTATCTACAGTTACCTTGAGTTAGAGCCGGGCGATATGGTCAAAATATTATATCATGGTATTTTAAACAAATTGGATGGTATTTTACAGTATTTAATGTTTTGGAATAATAACAGTTCCACATTTGCATTAACTTCTTATGGCTGCAGGGGCAGTATTGAGTAGCTTGGATGAAAGGTGCCCAGAGTAAATGGCCTGCTCCTCAGTCCCAGTTGCTAATATATGCATATTATTATTAGTATTGGATAGAAAACACTCCGAAGTTTCTAAAACTGTTTGAATGATGTCTGTGAGTATAACAGAACTCATATGGCAGGCAAAAACCTGAGAAGAAATCCAAACAGGAAGTGAGAAATCTGAGGTTGGTCGATTTTCAACCCAGCCCCCATTGAATTCACAGTGGGATATGGATGAAGTTGCACTTCCTAGGGTTTCCACTCAATGTCAACCGTCTTTAGAAACTTGAATGAGGCTTCTACTGTGTTGTGGGGCTGAATAAGAGCTGAATGAGTCAGGTTACTGGCAGAGAGCCATTTCCTGGCACATTTCACATGATATCGACCTGCGTTCCATGGCTTCTCTACACACATGGCTTCCAGTTGGAACGTTATTGAATTTATGATAAAAACATCCTAAAGATTGATTCTATACTTAGTTTGAAATGTTTCTAAGACCTGTAATATAACTTTTTTGAAGTTTTCGTCCGACATTCGGATGGACCTGCACGAGCGTTTGGATTTGTATTCCTAAGTCCTAACAAAAGTAGCTACTTGGACATAAATAATGGACATTATCGAACAAACCAATTTTTTGTGGAACTAGGATTCCTGGGAGTGCATTCAGATGAAGATCATCAAAGGGTAGTGGCAGGGTAGCCTAGTGGTTAGAGCGTTGCACTAATAACCGGAAGGTTGCAAGTTCAAACCCCCGACTTGACAAGGTACAAATCTGTTGTTCTGCCCCTGAACAGGCAGTTAACCTCTAGTGACGAGCAATCCCGTATCCGGGAGCGTAATCATAGCCTCAAGCGCATTACCATAACGCAACGTTTCCTATTCATGCAAATTAAATGAAATAAATATATTGAAACACAAGCTTAGTCTTTTGTTAACAACACTGTCATCTCAGATTTTCAAAATATGCTTTTCAACCAAAGCTACACAAGCATTTGTGTAAGAGTATTGATAGCCTAGCATAGCATTAAGCCTAGCATTCAGCAGGCAATATTTTCACAAAACAAGAAAAGCATTCAAATAAAATCATTTACCTTTGAAGAACTTCGGATGATTTCAATGACGAGACTCTCAGTTAGATAGCAAATGTTCATTTTTTCCAAAAAGATTATTTGTGTTGGCGAAATAGCTCCGTTTTGTTCATCACGTTTGGCTAAGAAAAAGACCGGAAAATGCAGTCACTACAACGGCAAACTTTTTTCCAAATTAGCTCCATAATATCGACAGAAACATGGCAAACGTTGTTTAGAATCAATCCTCAAGGTGTTTTTCACATATCTATTCGATAATATATCAGTCGTGACAGTTGGTTTCTCATCAGAAGCGAACGTAAAAATACTGCTGCTGGAGATTACGCAATAATTGCAACGGAGGACACCAATCGACCACCTGGTAGATGTAGTCTCTTATGGTCAATCTTCCAATGATATGCCTACAAATACGTCACAATGCTGTCGACACCTTGGGGAAGCGACAGAAAGCCTAAGCTCATTCGTGGCCCATTCACAGCCATATAAGGAGTCATTGGCATGAGGCGGTTTAAAAAAATGCGGCACTTCCTGATTGGATTTTTATCTGGGTTTCACCTGTAACATCAGTTCTGTGGCACTCACAGACAATATCTTTGCAGTTTTGGAAACGTCAGAGTGTTTTCTTTCCAAAGCTGTCAATTATATGCATAGTCGAGCATCTTTTCGTGACAAAATATCTTGTTTAAAACGGGAACGTTTTTCATCCAAAAATTAAAATAGCGCCCCCTATATCCAAGAAGTTAACCAACTGTTCCTAGGCCGTCATTGAAAATAAGAATTGGTTCTTAACTGACTTGCCTAGTTAAATAAAGGTAAAATAAAAGGTAAGGGAATATTTACGTTATTTCTGGTTTCTGTTGACTCCAACATGGCGGATAATTGTATTATTTTTCTGAGCGCCGTCTTGCATTGTTTGCTTTTTCCGTAAAGTTTTTTTGAAATCTGACACAGGGGTTGCATTAACTTATTAAGGTATAGGGGGCAGCATTTTCACTTTCGGATAAATAGCGTGCCCAATTTCAACTTCCTGCTACTCATGCCAATAATATAAGATATGCATATTATTAGTAGATTTGGATAGAAAACACTCTGACGTTTCTAAAACTGTTGGAATCATGTATTTGAGTATAACAGAATTTATGTAGCAGGCAAAAACCCGAGGACTAACCGTTCAGAATTTTTTTTTTTTAGGTCTCTGTCTGTTCACTGCTTTCTCATTGGCAAACGATATTTCTTAGGAACTTGTTTTCAGTTCCTACCACTTCCACTGGATGTCACCAGTCTTTGGAATTTGGTTGAGGTTATTCATTTGTGCAATGAAGAAGTAGGGCCAACTAGGAACTGCGTAACACGTTTGAGAGTTGCGCAAGACTTGAAAAGTAGCTTGGTTTGTTGTGTTCTTGTATTGAACACAGATAGACCTGTCTTCAATTTGATCGATTATTAACGTTTAAAAATACCTAAAGTTATATTACAAAAGTAGTTTGAAATATTTTGGCAAAGTTTATAGGCAACTTTTGAAATATTTTGTAGTGACGTTGCGGAAGCTGTTTTTTTCTGGATCAAATGCGCCAAATAAATTGACATTTTGGATATATATGGATGGAATTAATCGAACAAAAGGACCAATTGTGATGTTTATGGGACATATTGGAGTGCCAACAAAAGAAGCTCGTCAAAGGTAAGGCATGTTTTATATTTTATTTCTGCGTTTTGTATAGCGCTGCAGGGTTGAAATATGCTACCCTCTTTGTTTACTGTTGTGCTATCATCAGATAATAGCTTCTTATGCTTTCGCCGAAAAGCCTTTTAAAAATCTGACATGTTGGCTGGATTCACAACGAGTGTAGCTTTAATTGAGTATCTTACATGTGGGATTTAATGAAAGTTTGATTTTTATATCAATTTATTTGAATTTCCCACGCTGCATTTTCCCTGCTTTTTGGCCAAGTGGGACGCAAGCGTCCCCTATACCATAGGAAGTTAAGGAGAGGTATATCTATAATTCCATGGGTATAACTTGTATTTTCATCTATATTTATGATGAGTATTTCTGTTGAATCGATGTGGCTATGCAAAATCACTGGATGTTTTTGGAACTAGTGAACGTAACGCGCCAATGTAAACTCAGATTTTTTTATGTAAATATGAACATTATAAAACAAAACATACATGTCTTGTGTAACATGAAGTCATATGAGTGTCATATGATGAAGATCATCAAAGGTTAGTGATTAATTACAGCCATAAGAATTAATGGTAGTGTGTGACTCTAGGTTGGCAACACATACATTCTAAGTGATTTCAAAAGGGCTTTCTCCATTCTCATTATTTTATGCTGTTCATTTCATCTTCAACCAAAAATCATTTTCAGCATTTTTATCAATTTCTGCATTTCCTGTAGTCATTTGAGATAATTTCCACACTGCTACATTGGGCTGCACAATCTGGGCAAACAATCTAGGCCTTCTTTTTAACCAAATGTTGCAATTGTGATTTGGCTTGCGACTGAGAGCAAAACACTTGAGTGAATCATTCTATTCATGGCAATAGAATGATTATTCTAATTCTATTTTTTTTATTTTATTTCACCTTTATTTAACCAGTTAGGTCAGTTGAGAACAAGTTCTCATTTGCAACTGCGACCTGGCCAAGATAAAGCAAAGCAGTGTGACACAAACAACAACACAGAGTTACACATGGAATAAACAAACATACAGTCAATAACACAATAGAGAAAGTCTAGTGCAAATGAGGTAAGATAAGGGGGTGAGGCAATAAATAGGCCATAGTGGCAAAAATGTTACAGTATGGCAAATTAAACACTGGGGTGATAGATGTGCAGAAGATGAGTGTGCAAGTAGCAGTACTGGGGTGCAAAGGAGCAAAATAAATAAAATAAATAACAATATCGTGCGCATGCTATGGGTGGGTGCTGCTATGGTGACCAGTGAGCTGAGATAAGGCGGGGTTTTACCTAGCAATGACTTATAGATGACCTGGAGCCAGTGGGTTTGGCGACAGATATGAAGCGAGGGACAGATACAGTGCCTTGCGAAAGTATTCGGACCCCTTGAACTTTGCGACCTTTTGCCACATTTCAGGCTTCAAACATAAAGATATAAAACTGTATTTTTTTGTGAAGAATCAACAACAAGTGGGACACAATCATGAAGTGGAACGACATTTATTGGATATTTCAAACTTTTTTAACAAATCAAAACTGAAAAATTGGGCGTGCAAAATTATTCAGCCCCTTTACTTTCAGTGCAGCAAACTCTCTCCAGAAGTTCAGTGAGGATCTCTGAATGATCCAATGTTGACCTAAATGACTAATGATGATAAATACAATCCACCTGTGTGTAATCAAGTGTCCGTATCAATGCACCTGCACTGTGATAGTCTCAGAGGTCCGTTAAAAGCGCAGAGAGCATCATGAAGAACAAGGAACACACCAGGCAGGTCCGAGATACTGTTGTGAAGAAGTTTAAAGCCGGATTTGGATACAAAAAAAATTCCCAAGCTTTAAACCTCCCAAGGAGCACTGTGCAAGCGATAATATTGAAATGGAAGGAGTATCAGAACACTGCAAATCTACCAAGACCTGGCCGTCCCTCTAAACTTTCAGCTCATACAAGGAGAAGACTGATCAGAGATGCAGCCAAGAGGCCCATGATCACTCTGGATGAACTGCAGAGATCTACAGCTGAGGTGGGAGACTCTGTCCATAGGACAACAATCAGTCGTATATTGCACAAATCTGGCCTTTATGGAAGAGTTGCAAGAAGAAAGCCATTTCTTAAAGATATCCATAAAAAGTGTTGTTTAAAGTTTGCCACAAGCCACCTGGGAGACACACCAAACATGTGGAAGAAGGTGCTCTGGTCAGATGAAACCAAAATTGAACTTTTTGGCAACAATGCAAAACGTTATGTTTGGCGTAAAAGCAACACAGCTCATCACCCTGAACACACCATCCCCACTGTCAAACATGGTGGTGGCAGCATCATGGTTTGGGCCTGCTTTTCTTCAGCAGGGACAGGGAAGATGGTTAAAATTGATGGGAAGATGGATGGAGCCAAATACAGGACCATTCTGGAAGAAAACCTGATGGAGTCTGCAAAAGACCTGAGACTGGGACGGAGATTTGTCTTCCAACAAGACAATGATCCAAAACATAAAGCAAAATCTACAATGGAATGGTTCAAAAATAAACATATCCAGGTGTTAGAATGGCCAAGTCAAAGTCCAGACCTGAATCCAATCGAGAATCTGTGGAAAGAACTGAAAACTGCTGTTCACAAATGCTCTCCATCCAACCTCACTGAGCTCGAGCTGTTTTGCAAGGAGGAATGGGAAAAAATGTCAGTCTCTCGATGTGCAAAACTGATAGAGACATACCCCAAGCGACTTACAGCTGTAATCGCAGCAAAAGGTGGCGCTACAAAGTATTAACTTAAGGGGGCTGAATAATTTTGCACGCCCAATTTTTCAGTTTTTGATTTGTTAAAAAAGTTTGAAATATCCAATAAATGTCGTTCCACTTCATGATTGTGTCCCACTTGTTGTTGATTCTTCACAACAAAATACAGTTTTATATCTTTATGTTTGAAGCCTTAAATGTGGCAAAAGGTCGCAAAGTTCAAGGGGGCCTAATGCTTTCGCAAGGCACTGTATGAAGGAGTTATTGTGACAGGGTAGGAACTAATGTGTTGATAAGTGTTTCCTAGGAGACCTTATAATATTTGCTTACATTTAATGTGCTACTTCATGTAGCTAACATATTCATGCTTTGCATATTCCTCTTTGATTTAGAAGATACTGTTGCACAAACAACATGATGATTTAGGTCTAAACCATCACTGGTATTATCAGGAAGTACAGCTAATTACGTTTGCTCTGATTCAGTACATTTATTAGCTAGCTAGCCAGCTAAAGAGCGATTAGCATTAGAGGCTAACACAATTTAGGCCCAACTTGCTAATAAAAATACAAACTGGCTGTTTGCAGATATAAGAAACAGAAAACAATAGTGTAATTATAAAACACTAGTGGATTTATATAAAGAAGCAAAGTGAAAACAGCATCGTTGTCATCAACATTGTTGCATGTGCTACATTGACCATGCAGACTGAACACGTGTCCCCTGGTCGAGGAACAACAAATGCGCTCCTTAAGTGACATGGGCGGGGCTAGGTCTGTGTGGAAAGCTGCATGGAGAGATAGATGACTCAAGTAGCGAAGTAAACTATAAAAATGGACGTTACACACTGTGTTTAACATTTAACAAACCAAACATTGAAATACCGTTATAGAAGGTAAAGTAAAAACCCAAGCCGGTCCGTGCATCAATACCAGTATATCGTAGAATACGGTATAGCTCCAGGTCCTACCTTGAGAAAAGAACCGTATTGGTTTGACTCCTTGACTACCCATTTGAACTGTATTCTGGGTAACCAGACTAATAAATGTTGTTGTGGGTGGCACTTCTAACATCACTCATTGGTCTCATTGTTGAATAGCAGAATTACTGAATATGCAGCAATAAAACGATGTTGTTCTGATTTCTGTAAAGTGGAGGTCTTGGGTTACTGTGAAGTGTACACTTGTCAAAGTGCTGGCTTTGACTCCTGTGAAGTGTACACTTGTCTCCACTCAGCTTGACTCTTCTGCACCAGATGTTGGCATGAGCTGAACATCTCTTTTGCGTTCGTAAGTTTGCTTTCCATCAGTAATTGTAGCACACACACACACACACACACACACACACACACACACACACACACACACACACACACACACACACACACACACACACACACACACACACACATACACACACACACACACACACAAACAAACAGTAGCTTCTGCCTCTCTCTCTCTCATTTCATCACAGGAGTTGCACTCATCTAGAAAAGCGTTATTGCGATGGTGAAAAGAGCCTAATCATTTGTGAGCAGTGTAATCACCTCTGGAGCATTAAGTTACACTATCTGATGTAGGAGGCGTGTCTGTGAACCCATTCAGACATCCCTGTCTGTAATGTGGCGATGAACAGACAGGATATAGTCATCCTGATGAAGCAGTACAGCCAAAGGTGGAACATTTGTCCTCCAGGTTCCAGTTTCAAAGGTTTAAGAAATAATTTAGATGTTTCTGAAGGTTTCTGAGAAGCCCTGGTTTATAAACTAGTTGGTGGGACTATCACTAACTGTTTTGATCTCATGATGGTCAGTTATTTACAGTTATCTAGGGTCATCTGTTACCTGTAGTGGTTCATATGAGCAATTACATTATACTCCACTTAGCCTTTAAAATGACAAACTAATGAAGAGGAGAATTATTGTAGCTGCGGAGCACAGAGAAGGTTGAAATGGTAATGTATGCAGGGTGGCATTTCCCAGCTCCACCGTGTGCCCCTGTGGGTCCTCCATTCTGAACGAGAGTCATATGAGAAAAGGCTAACGTTGATTAGCCTCAGGGAAACTACCTCTAACCCGCAGCCTGCGCTCTGACTGCCTAATGTAGAGGTGGGAATGTGAAATAATATTGAATTATATTATGTGATATGAATGAAATCAAACCCAGTGGCCACCAATGGGAGGAGTGAAGAGGAGGAACTGAGGAGAAATGTGGGATGCTAATATGGGCTTGGTTGGTTATTCTGTGTGGGTCACGGACCTATGTTGAAGAAGGGAGAGAAAGATGAGAGACGTGAGAGAAAAATATATACACACCTCTCGCTCTCACCCTCCCTCTGCATCCGTTCCAGACAGTGTTGGAGCCTGGTTGGTCCCGCTGGGTTTCAGGGAGATACCTCTGGGACAGTCGCTTAACATTTTTGGGCCGTCTGAAGTGCTTGCTGTAAAATCAGGTCTCTCTCCCTCCTCATATCAATGTTGGCACCATGGCAACACAACAATGAGGCTGAAGTGTGGTAGAGTCATTAAGCTTCACCGCACCAGAAGTACTCGGAAAAAGTGTATTTTTAGAGAGCAGCCTTTTAACAGGCTTGTCTGAGAAATGCAATTATCTGAGCTACTGTATGTTTGGGTGTTAACACGCATGGTGGAATAACTTCTCTTGTCAAAGTAGACCCTCCTTTCTTTTCCCATATCTCCTCCTCTCCTCTCCTCTCTCCCTCTCTTCATCTTAGACACCCTGCTCCTCCTCTCCTCTCCCCCTGATCATCTTAGAGACCCTGCTCCTCCTCTCCTCTCCTCTCTCCCTCTCTTCATCTTAGAGACCCTGCTCCTCCTCTCCTCTCCTCTCCTCTCTCCCTCTTTTCATCTTAGAGACCCTGCTCCTCCTCTCCTCTCCTCTCCTCTCTCCCTCTCTTCATCTTAGACACCCTGCTCCTCCTCTCCTCTCCCCCTGATCATCTTAGAGACCCTGCTCCTCCTCTCCTCTCCTCTCTCCCTCTCTTCATCTTAGAGACCCTGCTCCTCCTCTCCTCTCCTCTCCTCTCCTCTCTACCTCTCTTTATCTTAGAGACCCTGCTCCTCCTCTCCTCTCTCCCTCTCTTCATCTTAGAGACCCTGCTCCTCCTCTCCCTCTTCATCTAAGAGACCCTGCTCCTCCTCTCCTCTCTCTCTCTTCATCTTAGAGACCCTGCTCCTCCTCTCCTCTCTCTCTCTTCATCTAAGAGACCCTGCTCATCCTCTCCTCTCTCTCTCTTCATCTTAGAGACCCTGCTCCTCCTCTCCTCTCTCTCTCTTCATCTAAGATACCCTACTCCTCCTCTCCTCTCTCTCTCTTCATCTTAGAGACCCTGCTCCTCCTCTCCTCTCTCCCTATCTTCATTTTAGAGACCCTGCTCCTCCTCTCTTACTCTCTCCTCTACACTCTTCCTCTCTCCCTTCTCCTCTCATCTCTCACACTCTCTTCTTATCCTCTCTTCCTCTCTCCTCTCCTATCTTCCTCTCTTCCTCTCTCCTCTCATCTCTTCTCCTCTTTTCCTCTCTTCCTAGCTCCTCTCTTCCTCCCCTCTCTTACTCGTCACTCTTCTCCTCTCTTCCACTCTCCTCTCCTTCTCTCCCCTCCTCTCTCCTCTCCTCTCTCATCTCTCCTCCTCTCTGCTCTCCTCTCCCATCTCTCCTCTCATCTCTCATCCTCTCTTCCTCTCCTTCTCTCTTCCTCTCTCTTCTCCTCTCCTTTCTACATTTTTCCTCTCTCTTCTTTTCCACTCTTCCTGTCTCCTCTCTCCTCTCCTGTCTCCACTCTCCTCTCTCCTCTCTCCCGTGTCCTCTCTCCTGTCTCCTCTCATATCTCCCTCCTCTCCTCTCTCCCCTCCTCTCTCATCTCTCCTCTCCTCTCCTTTCTACACTTCCCTCTCTCTACTTTTCCACTTTTCCTGTCTCCTCTCTCCTCTCCTCTCTCCACTCTCCTCTCCTCTCTCCTGTGTCCTCTCTCCTGTCTCCTCTCATCTCTCCTCTCTTCCTCTCCTCCTCTCTCCTCTCTTCCTCCCTTCCTCTCTCCTCTCCACTCTTCCTCTCTCCTCTATTCTCCTCTCTCCTCTCCTCTCCTCTCCTCTCCTCTCCTCTCCTCTCCTCTCCTCTCCTCTCCTCTCCTCTCCTCTCCTCTCCTCTCCTCTCCTCTCTTCCACTCTTCCACTCTTCCTCTCGCCTCTCTTCTCATCTCCTCTCTCCTCTTTTCCTCCTCTCCCCTCTCCTCTCTTCCTCCTCTCCTCCTCTCCCTCTCCTCTCCTCACTTATCTCTCCTCCTCTATCTTCTCATCTCTCCTCTCGTCTCTCTCTCCTCTCATCTCTCTTCCTCTCTCTTCTCCTCTCCTTTCTACACTTCCCTCTCTCTACTTTTCCAATCTTCCTGTCTCCTCTCTCCCCTCCTCTCTCCTCTCTCCTGTGTCCTCTCTCCTGTCTCCTCTCATCTCTCCTCTCTTCTTCTCCTCCTCTCTCCTCTCTTCCTCCCTTCCTCTCTCCTCTCCTCTCTTCTTATCTCCACTCTCCTCTCCACTCTGCCATTCTTCCGCTCTCCTCTCCTCTCCTCCTCTCCTCTCTCCTCTCTTCCTCCTCTCCTCTCTCCTCTCTTCCTCATCTCTCCTCCTCTCTCCTCTCCTCTCTCCTCTCTCATCTCTCCTCTCATCTCTCCTCTCCTCTCCTCTACTCTCCTCTTTCCCTCTCTTCATCTTAGAGACCCTGCTCCCCCTCTCCTCTTTCTCTCTCTTCATCTTAGAGACCCTGCTCCCCCTCTCCTCTCTCACTCTCTCCATCTTTAGAGACCCTGCACCTCCTCTCCTCTCTCCCTCTCTTCATCTTGGAGACCCTGCTCCTCCTCTCCTCTCTCTCTTCATCTTAGAGACCCTGCTCCTCCCATCCTCTCTCCCTCTCTTCATCTTAGAGACCCTGCTCCTCCTCTCCTCTCTCCTCTCTCCTCTCTCTTCATCTTAGAGACCCTGCTCCTCCACTCCTCTCTCCTCTCTCTCTCTTCATCTTAGGGACCCTGCTCCTCCTCTCCTCTCTCTTCATCTTAGAGACCCTGCTCCTCCTCTCTCCTCTCCTCTCTCTTCCTCTTAGTGACCCTGCTTCTCCTCTCTCCTCTCCTCTCTCTTCATCTTAGAGACCCTGCTCCTCCTCT
Source organism: Oncorhynchus clarkii lewisi (assembly GCF_045791955.1). Taxonomy (NCBI): domain Eukaryota; kingdom Metazoa; phylum Chordata; class Actinopteri; order Salmoniformes; family Salmonidae; genus Oncorhynchus; species Oncorhynchus clarkii. The sequence goes on from NW_027261107.1 coordinate 19,929, forward strand.
CTCCTCTCCTTCTCTTCATCTTAGAGACCCCGCTCCTTATGTCCTCTCCTCTCCTCTCCTCTCCTCTTTCTTCATCTTAGACTCTCCTCTCCTCTCTTTTCTCTTCATCTTAGAGACCCTGCTCCACCCTGCTCACCTCTCTGCTCTCCTCTCCCATCTCTCCTCTCATCTCTCATCCTCTCTTCCTCTCCTTCTCTCTTCCTCTCTCTTCTCCTCTCCTTTCTACATTTTTCCTCTCTCTACTTTTCCACTCTTCCTGTCTCCTCTCTCCTCTCCTGTCTCCACTCTCCTCTCTCCTCTCTCCCGTGTCCTCTCTCCTGTCTCCTCTCATATCTCCCTCCTCTCCTCTCTCCCCTCCCCTCTCATCTCTCCTCTCCTCTCCTTTCTACACTTCCCTCTCTCTACTTTTCCACTTTTCCTGTCTCCTCTCTCCTCTCCTCTCTCCACTCTCCTCTCTCCTCTCTCCTGTGTCCTCTCTCCTGTCTCCTCTCATCTCTCCTCTCTTCCTCTCCTCCTCTCTCCTCTCTTCCTCCCTTCCTCTCTCCTCTCCACTCTTCCTCTCTCCTCTATTCTCCTCTCTTCCTCTCCTCTCCTCTCCTCTCCTCTCCTCTCCTCTCTTCCACTCTTCCACTCTTCCTCTCGCCTCTCTTCTCATCTCCTCTCTCCTCTTTTCCTCCTCTCCTCTCTCCTCTCTTCCTCCTCTCCTCTCTTCCTCTCCTCACTTATCTCTCCTCCTCTATCTTCTCATCTCTCCTCTCCTCTCGTCTCTCTCTCCTCTCATCTCTCTTCCTCTCTCTTCTCCTCTCCTTTCTACACTTCCCTCTCTCTACTTTTCCAATCTTCCTGTCTCCTCTCTCCCCTCCTCTCTCCTCTCTCCTGTGTCCTCTCTCCTGTCTCCTCTCATCTCTCCTCTCTTCTTCTCCTCCTCTCTCCTCTCTTCCTCCCTTCCTCTCTCCTCTCCTCTCTTCTTCTCTCCACTCTCCTCTCCACTCTGCCATTCTTCCGCTCTCCTCTCCTCTCCTCCTCTCCTCTCTCCTCTCTTCCTCGTCTCCTCTCTCCTCTCTTCCTCATCTCTCCTCCTCTCTCCTCTCCTCTCTCCTCTCTCATCTCTCCTCTCATCTCTCCTCTCCTCTCCTCTACTCTCCTCTTTCCCTCTCTTCATCTTAGAGACCCTGCTCCCCCTCTCCTCTTTCTCTCTCTTCATCTTAGAGACCCTGATCCCCCTCTCCTCTCTCACTCTCTCCATCTTTAGAGACCCTGCACCTCCTCTCCTCTCTCCCTCTCTTCATCTTGGAGACCCTGCTCCTCCTCTCCTCTCTCTCTTCATCTTAGAGACCCTGCTCCTCCCATCCTCTCTCCCTCTCTTCATCTTAGAGACCCTGCTCCTCCTCTCCTCTCTCCTCTCTCCTCTCTCTTCATCTTAGAGACCCTGCTCCTCCACTCCTCTCTCCTCTCCCTCTCTTCATCTTAGGGACCCTGCTCCTCCTCTCCTCTCTCTTCATCTTAGAGACCCTGCTCCTCCTCTCTCCTCTCCTCTCTCTTCCTCTTAGTGACCCTGCTTCTCCTCTCTCCTCTCCTCTCTCTTCATCTTAGAGACCCTGCTCCTCCTCTCTCCTCTCCTTCTCTTCATCTTAGAGACCCCGCTCCTTATCTCCTCTCCTCTCCTCTCCTCTCCTCTCCTCTCCTCTCCTCTTTCTTCATCTTAGACTCTCCTCTCCTCTCCTCTCCTCTCTATTCATCTTAGAGACCCTGCTCCCCCTCTCCTCTTTCCCTCTCTTCATCTTAGAGACCCTGCTCCGCCTCTCCTCTTTCTCTTTCTTCATCTTAGAGACCCTGCTCCTCCTCTCCTCTCTCCCTCTCTTCATCTTAGAGACCCTGCTCCTCCTCTCCTCTCCTCTCCTCTCTCCCTCTCTTTATCTTAGAGACCCTGCTCCTCCTCTCCTCTCTCTCTCTTCATCTTAGAGACCCTGCTCCTCCTCTCCTCTCTCTCTCTTCATCTTAGAGACCCTGCTCCTCCTCTCCTCTCTCTCTCTTCATCTTAGAGACCCTGCTCCTCCTCTCCTCTCTCCCTATCTTCATTTTAGAGACCCTGCTCCTCCTCTCTTACTCTCTCCTCTACACTCTTCCTCTCTCCCTTCTCCTCTCATCTCTCACACTCTCTTCTTATCCTCTCTTCCTCTCTCCTCTCCTATCTCCCTCTCTTCCTCTCTCCTCTCATCTCTTCTCCTCTTTTCCTCTCTTCCTAGCTCCACTCTTCCTCTCTCCTCCCCTCTCTTACTCGTCACTCTTCTCCTCTCTTCCACTCTCCTCTCTTCTCTCCACTCTTCCTCTCTCCACTTTTCCACTCTTCCTCTCCCCTCTCTCCTCTCCTCTCTCATCTCTCCTCCTCTCTGCTCTCCTCTCCAATCTCTCCTCTCATCTCTCATCCTCTCTTCCTCTCCTTCTCTCTTCCTCTCTCTTCTCCTCTCCTTTCTACATTTTTCCTCTCTCTACTTTTCCACTCTTCCTGTCTCCTCTCTCCTCTCCTGTCTCCACTCTCCTCTCTCGTCTCTCCTGTGTCCTCTCTCCTGTCTCCTCTCATCTCTCCCTCCTCTCCTCTCTCCTCTCCTCTCTTCCTCTCTCCTCTCCTCTCCTTTCTACACTTCACTCTCTACTTTTCCACTCTTCCTGTCTCCTCTCTCCTCTCATGTCTCCACTCTCCTCTCTCCTGTGTCCTCTCTCCGGTCTCCTCTCATCTCTCCCTCCTCTCCTTTCTACACTTCCCTCTCTCTACTTTTCCACTCTTCCTGTCTCCTCTCTCCTCTCCTCTCTCCACTCTCCTCTCTCCTCTCTCATGTGTCCTCTCTCCTGTCTCCTCTCATCTCTCCTCTCTTCCTCTCCTCCTCTCTCCTCTCTTCCTCCCTTCCCCTCTCCTCTCCACTCTTCCTCTCTCCTCTTTTCTCCTCTCTTCTTCTCTCCTCTCCTCTTCTCTCCACTCTTCCACTCTTCCACTCTTCCTCTCCTTCTCTCTTCCTCTCTCTTCTCCACTCCTTTCTACATGTTTCCTCTCTCTACTTTTCCACTCTTCCTGTCTCCTCTCTCCTCTCCTGTCTCCACTCTCCTCTCTCCTCTCCCATGTGTCCTCTCTCCTGTCTCCTCTCATCTCTCCCTCCTCTCCTCTCTCATCTCTCCTCTCCTCTCCTTTCTACACTTCCCTCTCTCTACTTTTCCACTCTTCCTGTCTCCTCTCTCCTCTCCACTCTCCACTCTCCTCTCTCCTCTCTCCTGTGTCCTCTCTCCTGTCTCCTCTCATCTCTCCACTCTTCCTCTCTCCTCTCTTCTTCTCTCCTCTCCTCTCCACTCTGCCACTCTTCCTCTCTCCTCTCCCTCTCTTCATCTTAGAGAATCTGCTCCCCCTCTCCTCTTTCTCTCTCTTCATCTTAGAGACCCTGCTCCTCCTCTCCTCTCTCTCTCTCTTCATCTTAGAGACCCTGCTCCTCATCTCCTCTCTCTCTCTTCTTCTAAGAGACCCTGCTCCTCCTCTCCTCTCTCCCTATCTTCATTTTAGAGACCGCGCTCCTCCTCTCTTACTCTCTCCTCTACACTCTTCCTCTCTCCCTTCTCCTCTCATCTCTCACACTCTCTTCTTATCCTCTCTTCCTCTCTCCTATCTTCCTCTCTTCCTCTCTCCTCTCCTCTCTCATCTCTCCTCTCCTCTCCTTTCTACACTTCCCTCTCTCTACTTTTCCACTCTTCCTGTCTCCTCTCTCCTCTCCTCTCTCCACTCTCCTCTCTCCTCTCTCCTGTGTCCTCTCTCCTGTCTCCTCTCATCTCTCCTCTCTTCCTCTCCTCCTCTCTCCTCTCTTCCTCCCTTCCTCTCTCCTCTCCACTCCTCCACTCTTCCACTCTTCCTCTCGCCCCTCTTCTCATCTCCTCTCTCCTCTTTTCCTCCTCTCCTCTCTCCTCTCTTCCTCATCTCCTCTCTTCCTCTCCTCACTTATCTCTCCTCCTCTATCTTCTCATCTCTCCTCTCCTCTCGTCTCTCTCTCCTCTCATCTCTCTTCCTCTCTCTTCTCCTCTCCTTTCTACACTTCCCTCTCTCTACTTTTCCACTCTTCCTGTCTCCTCTCTCCCCTCCTCTCTCCTCTCTCCTGTGTTCTCTCTCCTGTCTCCTCTCATCTCTCCTCTCTTCTTCTCCTCCTCTCTCCTCTCTTCCTCCCTTCCTCTCTCCTCTCCTCTCTTCTTCTCTCCACTCTCCTCTCCACTCTGCCACTCTTCCTCTCTCCTCCTCCTCTCCTCTCTCCCTCATCTCTCCTCTCCTCTCTCCTCTCTCATCTCTCCTCTCATCTCTCCTCTCTCAACCTCTCTTCCTCTCAACCCCTCTTCCTCTCCTTCTCTCTTCCTCTCTCTTCTGCTCTCCTTTCTACATTTTTCCTCTCTCTACTTTTCCACTCTTGCTGTCACCTCTCAAAGTGGCCCCTTTAGAAAATGTGTTTATTTTGTTCAATTAGGTACATTACAATTTTCCCTTTGTTAAATAAATGGTTTGTTTTGAAAGTCAGTGCAGTTGGACAGGTGTGGTCTGATGTCTAATACGTGGTACATTGGATCAAAGGGATTAATTGAAGGGTTATTCCATGTGAAAATGGGACAAAAATGTCCAACAACAACAAAACATTTCCTTTCTATTGTTGGGAGGATCTAGAACACAGAGAGGCCTTTACTCTAGCCTTGTGCCACATGCCAGACCTCTAGATTCCCCTCTATAGGAGACACATGGCTATTACAAGAGACTACCTGTACTCTGACACAAGCTGGCACATGAAAAGGGCACAGGACAAAGCAGACACTTGCTCTGAGACCTTGAAGTAGTGGTTCCCGTTGCTCTGCAAGGGCCGCAGCTTTTGTGGAGCGATGGGTACCGATGCTTTGTGGGTGACTGTTGTTGATGAATCTCAACCACACTGCACACTGCCCTAACCCATCTGGACAAGAGGAATACCTTTGTGAGAATGCTGTTCATCGACTACAGCTCTGCATTTAACACCATAGTACCCTCCAAACTCGTCATCAAGCTCGAGACCCTGGGTCTCGACCCCGCCCTGTGCAACTGGGTACTGGACTTCCTGACGGGCCGCCCCCAGGTGGTGAGGGTAGGTAACAACATCTCCACCCCGCTGATCCTCAACACTGGGGCCCCACAAGGGTGCGTTCTGAGCCCTCTCCTGTACTCCCTGTTCGGCCACGACTGCGTGGCCAAGCACGCATCCAATTCAATCATCAAGTTTGCGGAAGACACTACAGTGGTAGGCTTGATTACCAACAATGCCTACAGGGAGGAGGTGAGGGCCCTCAGAGTGTGGTGTCAGGAAAATAACCTCACACTCAACGTCAACAAAACAAAGGAGATGATTGTGGCTTTCAGGAAACAGCAGAGGGAGCAACCCCCTATCCACATTGATGAGACAGTAGTGGAGAGGGTAGTAAGTTTTAAGTTCCTCGGCGTACACATCACAGACAAACTGAATTGGTCCACCCACACAGACAGCATCGTGAAGAAGGCGCAGCATCGCCTCTTCAACCTTAGGAGGCTAAAGAAATTTGGCTTGTCACCAAAAGCTCTCACAAACTTCGATGAAGAAGGCTGCACAGTACTGTCTTTTATCGATGGCGGTTATGATATCGTTTAGGACCTTGAGCGTAGCTGAGGTGCACCCATGACCAGCTCGGAAACCAGATTGAATAGTGGAGAAGGTACGGTGAGATTCGAAATGGTCTGTGATCTGTTTATTAACTTGACTTTTGAAGATTCTATAAAGGCAGGGCAGGATGGATATACAGTGGGGAGAACAAGTATTTGATTCATTTTCCTCCTTACAAAGCATGTAGATGTATGTCATTTTTATCATAGGTACACTTCAACTGTGAGAGACGGAATCTAAAACAAAATCCAGAAAATCACATTGTACTCCATACAGACCTTCTCCAGATCCTTCAGGTTTCGGGGCTGTCGCTGTGCAATACGGACTTTCAGCTCCCTCCAACGATTTTATATTGGGTTCAGGTCTGGAGACTGGCTAGGCCACTCCAGGACCTCGAGATGCTTCTTACGGAGCCACTCCTTAGTTGCCCTGGCTGTGTGTTTCGGGTCGTTGTCAAGCTGGAAGACCCAGCCATGACCCATCTTCAATGGTCTTACTGAGGGAAGGAGGTTGTTGGCCAAGATCTCGCGATACATGGTCCCATCCATGCTCCCCTCAATACGGTGCAGTCGTCTTGTCCCCTTTGCACCTCCATGCTTCACGATTTGGATGGTGTTCTCATCCTTCTTCTTCCTCCAAACACGGCGAGTGGAGTTTAGACCAAAAAGCTCTATTTTTGTCTCATCAGACCACATGACCTTCTCCCAATCCTCCTCTGGATCATCCAGATGGTCATTGGCAAACTTCAGACGGGCCTTGGACATGCGCTGGCTTGAGCAGGGGGACCTTGCGTGCGATGCAGGATTTTAATCCATGACGGCGTAGTGTGTTACTAATGATTTTCTTTGAGACTGTGGTCCCAGCTCTCTTCAGGTCATTGACCAGGTCTTGCCATATAGTTCTGGGCTGATCCCTCACCTTCCTCATGATCATTGATGCCCCACGAGGTGAGATCTTGCTTGGAGCCCCAGACCGAGGGTGATTGACCGTTATCTTGAACTTCTTCCATTTTCTAATAATTGAGCCAACAGTTGTTGCCTTCTCACCAAGCTGCTTGTCTATTGTCCTGTAGCCCATCCCAGCCTTGTGCAGATCTTTATCCCTGATGTCCTTACACAGCTCTCTGATCTTGGCCATTGTGGAGAGGTTGGAGTCTGTTTGATTGAGTGTGTGGACAGGTGTCTTTTATACAGGTAACGAGTTCAAACAGGTGCAGTTAATACAGGTAATGAGTGGAGAACAGGAGGGATTCTTAAAGAAAAATGAACAGGTTTGTGAGAGCCGGAATTCTTACTGGTTGGTAATGGCTAATTAAGCAAATACAATGTGATTTTTATATCATGCAATAACAGACCTCTACATGCTTTGTAAGTAGGAAAACCTGCAAAATTGTCAGTGTATCAAACACTTGTTCTCCCCACTGTAGGTCTATAACAGTTTGGGTCTAGAGTGTCTCCCCCTTTGAAGAGGGGAGGGCAGCTTTCCAGTCTTTGGGGATCTCAGAGGATACAAAAGAGAGGATGAATAGGCTAGTAATAGTGGTTGCAACAATTCGGCAGATTATTTTAGAAAGAGAGGGTCCAGATTGTCTAGCCCAGCTGATTTGTAGGGATCCAGATTTTGCAGTTCTTTCAGAACATCATCTGTCTGGATTTGGGTGAAGGACAAGTGGTAGGGCGAGGGGTTCCGTAGGTTTTGTTTTGTAGTCAATGTATACAGAGGAGGGCGGAAGCAAGCTGTCCTCCGTCTACACCATGGTGCTACCCTACAGAGTGCTGTTGAGGCTACTGTAGACCTTCATTGCAAACAGTGTATTTTAATGAATTATTTGGTGAAGTGAATATATTTAGTTTAAAGTGATAACTTTTTAGATGTTTTCGCTATTTTATTTATTTCTGAAATTCAATGAGGATGATGGTCCTCCCTGTCCTTCTCTGAGGAGCCTCCAATGGAATAAACCCACTGGGCACACACACTCTCTCTCTCTCTCTCTCTCTGCAGGTTGACAGGACAGAGGTGATCCGTAGCTCCATAAGCCCCACCTTTTCTAAAGTCTTCACCGTGGACTTCTACTTTGAGGAAGTACAGCGGCTACGTTACGAGCTCTATGACATCAGCAGCAATCACAACGGCATCAAGGAGGCTGACTTTCTGGGGGCCATGGAGTGCACACTGGGACAGGTGTGTTCTCACGGCAATGCCACACTAACTCCGACACGCTATCTCTGACACAATGCTAAGTGCTAAGTGCTAATGCTGGACCGAGCTGAACTTAGAGACCATTAAAAGCAGTTAGCAGAGGCTTTTTAGTAGACCCAGTGAGACTGTTTACTCAAGAAAGACAACACCTACCTCTCACCCTCCCTCTCTGCACGGGTCATTTCCTGTAACGTAAAAAAAACAAGCGAGTTAAGTGGTTTAGTGGCAGTTGGTCGGGCAGTGTAGTGTGTTTTTATATCAACCCTTTTCACCGGCAAAAATTAGCTCTCTGTAACGTTTGCATACAGTCAGTCTCCAATAAAATGACATGCCACGTGCAAATAACGATAAGGCACGTAATGAAATAATCCCCCAGACTTTCATTAAGAGTGTTTTGCTATACATGCAGCTGTCGGCTGAAACAGTTGGCGTCCGGTACGACAGCGGGCCTGGAATGTTTGAGCCTTCTGAGCCTCTCTCTGGTATTATTGTGTGTCTATGCCAACAGCAAATGATTCTTCCCCACCACTGCTGACACATGGTTCATAGGCCCTGCTATCTTCATCTAGTTGTACTGAGGAATTCTCCAGAAACTAATTTCATGTGTTATGAATTGCAGTATTTAGTTTGAGTTTGATCCAAGTTTCAAAGTACCACTCTCTGCCTTCCTCTCTCCCCCTTCTCTCTCTCTCTCTCTCTCTCTCTCTCTCTCTCTCTCTCTCTCTCTCTCTCTATCTCTCTGTCTTTTCCCTCTGACTCCTGGGAGATGTTCTAATGGATGAGCTGTTCATTTTGTTCCACTCTGTTGTATCTACAAGGAGACGGTGGGACTGTGGGCACATCTCAATGCAAATAAGAGGCATCATTTAGAAACACCTTATATTGTGAATAGGATTCGCCAAGGGGTTTTACTGTATTTCTACAGTTTGACTTCATATTTTATTCTCAAAATCATCCAATAGACCTACTGTACCATGCAAAAATTCCAGCATTGAGAATTTACTGAGAGGGCTTTGAACCTTTACAAAGACTCTCACATTGCATCTTACTTGCATAATGTGGAAAGCCTCACAGCATCCAATTATTTTATGGCATCTTTCCAGCATGTGTTTATGGCAAAACTTCTCGTCAGAACTCCCCAACCTCACCCTATACAACCACACTCTCTTTTCCTTCAGACATTTGTGCAAAACTATTCACTTTTTTTCTTTCTTTATTTTTGACTGCCGGTGATTCCCTCGTCCCAGTTTCCCCCCTCTGGTTCTCCTGAGTTGCTGTGTTGTTGATGTGAGGCACCGAGTCAGGGGAGTCTCACCTCTTATCTCTCTCCAAACAGATTGTGTCCCAGAGGAAGCTCACCAAACCACTGCTCAAACAGGGCAGCACAGTGAGCAAGTCCTTCATCATGGTAAGGCCCCTGTCTGTCACCTAGCTCCCTCTCTCTCTCTAGATTTCTATCTGTCTGTCTGTCTGTCTGTCTGTCTGTCTGTCTGTCTGTCTAAAGCACAGCAGAGGTAACTAATCATTACTCATCACGAAGTGATTTGAGAGACTAGTCAAGGATCATTTCACCTCTACCTTACCTACCACCCTAGAGCCACTTCAATTTGCTTACTGCCCCAATAGATCCACAGACGATGCAATCGCCATCACTCTGCACACTGCCCTATCCAATCTGGACAAGAGGAATACCTGTGTAAGAATGCTGTTTATTGACTACAGCTCAGCATTCAACACCATAGTACCCTCCAAGCTCGTCATTAAGCTTGAGGCCCTGGTCTGAACCCCGTCCTGTGCAACTGGGTCCTGAACTTCCTGACGGGCCGCCCCCAGGTGGTAAAGGTAGGAAACATCACCTCCACTCCGCTGATCCTCAACAAGGGTGAGTGCGTGCTCAGCCCCCTCCTGTACTCCTTGTTCACCCATGACTGCATGGCCAAGCACGCATCCAACTCAATCATCAAGTTTGTAGACAACACAACACTAGTAGACTTAATTACCAACGATGATGAGACAGTCTACAGGGAGGAGGTGTGGACTATGGGAGTGTGGTGCCTGGAAAACAACCTCTCACTCAACATCAACAAAACAAAGGAGATGATCATGGACTTCAGGAAACAGCAGAGGGTGCACCCCCCTATCTACATCGACGGGACAGCAGTGGAGAATGTGGAAAGCTTCAAGTTCCTTGG
>NW_027261107.1:35000-124843 GCF_045791955.1 Oncorhynchus clarkii lewisi
CTGAGCACACACCCCTGAGGTGCTCCAGTATTGAGGATCAGTGTGGCAGATGTGTTGCTACCTACCCTTACCACCTCTGTGCGGCCCGTCAGGAAGTCCAGGATCCAGCTGCAGAGGGAGGTGTTTAGTCCCAGGATCCTTAGCTTAGTGATGAGCTTTGAGGGCACTATGGTGTTGAACGCTGAGCTGTACTCAATGAATAGTATTCTCATGTAGGTGTTTCTTTTGTCCAGGTGGGAAAGGACAGTGTGGAGTGCAATAGAGATTGCATCATCTGTGGATCTGTTTGAGCGTTATGCAAATTTGAGTGGGTCTAGGGTTTCTGGGATAATGGTGTTGATGTGAGCCATTACCAGCCTAGCACTCACGGCTACGGACTTGAGTGCTACGGGTCTGTAGTCATTTAGGCAGGTTGCCTCCGTGTTCTTGGGCACAGAGACTATGGTGGTCTGCTTGAAACACGTTGGTATTACAGACTCAATCAGGGACATGTTGAAAATGTCAGTGAAGACACCTGCCAGTTGGTCAGCACATGCCTTGCCAGCGGCCTTACTCACATCGGCTACCTCAGTGTTGCCTCAGTGTTGCTTGCCTTGAAGCGTGCATAGAAGTGATTTAGCTCATCTGGTAGGCTCGTGTCACTGGACAGCTCGCGTCTGTGCTTCCGTTTGTAGTCTGTAATAGTTTGCAGGTCCTGCCACACCCGACCAGCATCGGAGCCGGTGTAGGACGATTCAATTTTAGTCCTTTATTTGCGCTTTGCCTGTCTGATGGTTCGTCGCAGGGCATAGCAGGATTTCTTATAAGCTTCCAGGTTAGAGTTCCGCACCTACACTTTAGCTCAGTGTGAATGTTGTCTGTAATCCATGGCTTCTGGTTGGGCTATGTATGTACTTTCACTGTGGGGACGACTTCCTCGATGCCCTTATTGATAAAGCCAGTGACTGATGTGGTGTACTCCTCAATGCCATTGGAAGAATCCCGGAACATGTTCCTGTCTGTGCTAGCAAAACAGTCCTGTAGTTTAGCATCTGCTTTATCTGACTGCTTTTTAATAGACTGAGTCACTGGTGCTTCCTGCTTTAGTTTTTGCTTGTCGGCAGGGATCAGGAGGATATAGTTATGGTCAGATTTGCCAAAGGAGGGCGAGGGAGAGCTTTGTATGCGTCTCTGTGTGTGCCGTAAAGGTGATCTAGAATTTTTTCCCCCTCTGGTTGACATATAACATGCTGATAGAAATGAGGTAAAATGGATTAATGTTTCCCTGCATTAAAGTCCCCGGCCACTAGAAGCGCCGCTTCTGGGTGAGCAGTTTCCTGTTTGCTTATTACCTTATACAGCTGACTGAGTGCAGTCTTAGTGCCAGCATCTGTCTGTGGTGGTAAATAAACAGCCACACAAAATATAGATGAACACTATCATGAGATACTCCACTTCAGGCGAGCAAAATCTAGAGACTTCCTTAGATTTCGTGCACCAGCTGTTGTTTACTAATATACACAGACCGCCCTCGTCTTCTGAGTGTGCTGTTCTATCTAGCCAGTGCAGCGTATATCCCACCAGTGTCACGACTCCGACCGAAGGTGGCTCCCCTTCCTGTTCGGGTGGCGCTTGGCAGTCGTCGTCACCGGCCTACTAGCTGCCACTGATCCCTTTTCCCCCTTTTCTGTTTATTAGTTGCATATGTGTTTAGTTTAGGTTAATTGGTTGGGCTTTATTTACCAGCCGGCCCGCCTGCTGGTTGTGCAGGATTATTTTCAGTGTACCTGTGTACACGGCTGTATGTCACGGTTGTCCATGTGTTTGAATTTTGCTGGACTGTTTAAGTCCCCCGTGTTTGGGGCATTTGTTAGGGATGGCGTCTGTTCAACGTTGTGGTGCATTAAAAAGTAGCGCTACCCTGAACTCTCTGCTTCCTGCTCCTGACTTCTTTCCCACTACACCCCGGGGGTTACAACCAGCTGAATGTTATCCATGTCGTCATTCAGCCACGATTTGGTGAAACATAAGATATTACCGTTTTTGATGTCCTGTTGGTAGGATATTCGTGATCGTACGTCTAATGTGATCATGATCGTACGTCTAATCATCGTCTAATTTATTGTTCAATGATTGTACGTTGGCGAGTAATACTGATGGTAAGGGCAGATTTCCCCCTCGCCGTTGGCGGATCCTTACAAGGCACCTCTCCCTAAGTCCTCTATACCTGCGTCTCTTTCTCTTTCCAATGACCGGGATTTTGAAGTACATCCTGTGCGTCCTGCTTGTTGAAGAAATGCAATCTGCAATTTGACATTTCTACTTGTTGTTCAAAAGTGTTGAGAACAATCTGTGATTTTCTACTTCCCAGTGCTGCTCTTATTAGATAAGTCAAAGTACCAAGACAATTTGAAAGGCGTCTTAGCTGTATACTGTAACGAGTAACAACCTCAGGGTCTGGAGTATTGTATGAGGTACAGTATTTCTTCAGCTAATTTAGCTGTTCAGGAGTTTTGGCACCCGTCTAGGGAGTTACCAGAGATAACCCTCCTACAGATTGCATCACAGCTCAGCTCTATGAATCAATGAACAGGAAGGAGAAAGACCAGCCTCACAGGAAGAGATATGGTGGCAGAGAGTTAGTTAGATGTCAGTACAGTATATCCTATGTTTAATATATATTCCATGTAGATTACCTATACACATACAGGAGCATTTGTAGAGGACCTCAGTGTGTTGTTGACTTTGATAAATGCATGAATTTGGACAACATGGCAACCATCTTCCTCACAACAACGTTAGGTATTTTATTGACCACTTTCACAGTTTTAGGGCCAAAGCGGTTGGGAGGGAAATATTGCAATCCCTCAGCATGGCATTAAGATGGTAGTTGACGTATTTCTGAAAGCCCACTGTGTATCTCTCTGTGCAGGACTTTTTTAGCAAATCAGACCCTTTCCTGGAGATCTTCAGGATGAACGATGACGACACGCTACAGCTTGTGCACAGAACAGAGGTAAAACCAGCAGTCGTTTTGTTCAAACGGATCCATCCAATTACTTTAGCTTATTTCCATTTCTCTTTCCTGTTTCACTCACAGACTGTTATGAACAACCTTAACCCGGTGTGGAAAACCTTCAAGACTTCCCTGAATTCCCTCTGCAGTGGAGACCATGACCGGCCTCTAAAGGTATAGACGTGTGTGTCTGATTGATTGTATGTATGTATGTATGTATGTATGTATGTATGTATGTATGTATGTATGTGCTTGGCTCTATGTCTTCTTGCCAGCCCAGGGGACCTGATTGAGCACTTTTGCCACAGTAGTGGACTGACTGGCAGGTGAGCAATACTGATTTCAGCACCATGGCCTCAATCCTATGAGGGGTTTGTCTACTAGAGTCAGGAGGGAGGGCTAGACTAGGGAGGAAGGGGGTTCTCTATAGCAGGGGTATTCAACTCTTATCCCTGGTTTTCTGTTCTACTTGATAATTAATACCACCCACCTGGTGTCCCAGGTCTAAATCAGTCCCTGATTGGTCTCTCTCTCCTTCCCTCTATTGTTCATTTCCTCCTCTCCAGTCAATCAGTCCCTGATTAGAGGGGAACAATGTAAAAATGAACTGGCATCGAGGTTCAGAGTTGAGTTTGAGGGCTCTCTAGACGAGTCATTTGTGGCTTGGCCTGATCATACGGGGGACGTCTATTAGACCAGGGGAGTGGAAAGAGAGATACTCTCAAACGCCCCGCCCCCACCACCTTTATAACTCCTCCTCTTTCCTCCCTCTCGTGTTCTCTTTCAGCCCCCCTCCCTCTGTCTCACATGGTCGGCATCTTCCCCCTTTTCCTTTATTGCCTCGTGTGTGTGCTTGTTTGTGTGTGTGTGTATTATTGCCTTTTTCCCCCTTTCTAACTCCCTGGCATTACTAAATCATTAAACTACAGTTAGTCTAATGAGCGCCTGAAGGGCCTGCTCTAAACAAATAAAACTTTCTCATTAAACATTTAGGCACCAACAATGAGCTGCAGCAGTGTCTCATTGTGTTTAGGGACACTGAGTCTCTCTCTCTCTCTCTCTCTCTCCTTCCCTCTATTCTTCATTCCCTCCTCTCCAGTCAAGGAGATAGAGAGGGTGGTGCTGAGGTGGGAGGAGGTTAAGCTGTCGATGCCCCCACCCCCAACTCCCTCCCACCTACTTCTTGTCCCAATCCCTCCATGTTACCAATCACACCTCTCCTCTCCATCCCAAGATTTCAATCAGCCCCAGTTGCCACGGTGGTGCTCTTTAGGGGTATGAGTGATGAGGTCACTGTAGGGTTGGATGTGTGTTGGTGGGGCCAACAACAATTAACCCCAGGGCAGGAAATGACATGGAGCTAAAGAGATCATTCACATTTAAACGTTGAAGGCTAAGAAACTGTCTGAACATATTGCTACCAATATTAACTGCACCCACGGTATCAGCAAACCTTTTTGAAATAAGTATTCAAATTATACAGAGCCACTGCTTAACAACCAGTGGTTTCAGGGAAAGAGCTTGGATTAACTCCACACTCCAAGACTGCTTCCATCACGTGGACTGGGACATGTTTCGTATTGCGTCAGACAACAACATTGACGAATACGCTGATTCGGTGTGCGAGTTCATTAGAACGTGCGTTGAAGATGTCGTTCCCATAGCAACAATTAAAACATTCCCTAACCAGAAATCGTGGATTGATGGCAGAATTCGCGTGAAACTGAAAGCGCGAACCACTGCTTTTAATCAGGGCAAGGTGTCTGGTAACATGACCGAATACAAACAGTGCAGCTATTCCCTCCGCAAGGCTATCAAACAAGCTAAGCGTCAGTACAGAGACAAAGTAGAATCTCAATTCAACGGCTCAGACACAAGAGGCATGTGGCAGGGTCTACAGTCAATCACGGACTACAGGAAGAAATCCAGCCCAGTCACGGACCAGGATGTCCTGCTCCCAGGCAGACTAAATAACTTTTTTGCCCGCTTTGAGGAAAATACAGTGCCACTGACACGGCCTGCAACGAAAACATGCGGTCTCTCCTTCACTGCAGCCGAGGTGAGTAAGACATTTAAACGTGTTAACCCTCGCAAGGCTGCAGGCCCAGACGGCATCCCCAGCCGCGCCCTCAGAGCATGCGCAGACCAGCTGGCCGGTGTGTTTACGGACATATTCAATCAATCCCTATACCAGTCTGCTGTTCCCACATGCTTCAAGAGGGCCACCATTGTTCTTGTTCCCAAGAAAGCTAAGGTAACTGAGCTAAACGACTACCGCCCCGTAGCACTCACTTCCGTCATCATGAAGTGCTTTGAGAGACTAGTCAAGGACCATATCACCTCCACCCTACCTGACACCCTAGACCCACTCCAATTTGCTTACCGCCCAAATAGGTCCACAGACGATGCAATCTCAACCACACTGCACACTGCCCTAACCCATCTGGACAAGAGGAATACCTATGTGAGAATGCTGTTCATCGACTACAGCTCGGCATTCAACACCATAGTACCCTCCAAGCTCGTCATCAAGCTCGAGACCCTGGGTCTCGACCCCGCCCTGTGCAACTGGGTACTGGACTTCCTGACGGGCCGCCCCCAGGTGGTGAGGGTAGGCAACAACATCTCCTCCCCGCTGATCCTCAACACTGGGGCCCCACAAGGGTGCGTTCTGAGCCCTCTCCTGTACTCCCTGTTCACCCACGACTGCGTGGCCACGCACGCCTCCAACTCAATCATCAAGTTTGCGGACGACACAACATTGGTAGGCTTGATTACCAACAACGACGAGACGGCCTACAGGGAGGAGGTGAGGGCCCTCGGAGTGTGGTGTCAGGAAAATAACCTCACACTCAACGTCAACAAAACTAAGGAGATGATTGTGGACTTCAGGAAACAGCAGAGGGAACACCCCCCTATCCACATCGATGGAACAGTAGTGGAGAGGGTAGCAAGTTTTAAGTTCCTCGGCATACACATCACAGACAAACTGAATTGGTCCACTCACACAGACAGCATCGTGAAGAAGGCGCAGCAGCGCCTCTTCAACCTCAGAAGGCTGAAGAAATTCGGCTTGTCACCAAAAGCACTCACAAACTTCTACAGATGCACAATCGAGAGCATCCTGTCGGGCTGTCGGGCCTGGTACGGCAACTGCTCCGCCCTCAACCGTAAGGCTCTCCAGAGGGTAGTGAGGTCTGCACAACGCATCACCGGGGGCAAACTACCTGCCCTCCAGGACACCTACACCACCCGATGTCACAGGAAGGCCATAAAGATCATCAAGGACATCAACCACCCGAGCCACTGCCTGTTCACCCCGCTATCATCCAGAAGGCGAGGTCAGTACAGGTGCATCAAAGCTGGGACCGAGAGACTGAAAAACAGCTTCTATCTCAAGGCCATCAGACTGTTAAACAGCCACCACTAACATTGAGTGGCTGCTGCCAACACACTGACACTGACTCAACTCCAGCCACTTTAATAATGGGAATTGATGGGAAATGATGTAAATATATCACTAGCCACTTTAAACAATGCTACCTTATATAATGTTACTTACCCTACATTATTCATCTCATATGCATACGTATATACTGTACTCTATATCATCGACTGTATTCTTATGTAATACATGTATCACTAGCCACTTTAACTATGCCACTTTGTTTACATACTCATCTCATATGTATATACTGTACTCGATACCATCTACTGTATCTTGCCTATGCTGCTCTGTACCATCACTCATTCATATATCCTTATATACATATTCTTTATCCCCTTACACTGTGTACAAGACAGTAGTTTTGGAATTGTTAGTTAGATTACTTGTTATTACTGCATTGTCGGAACTAGAAGCACAAGCATTTCGCTACACTCGCATTAACATCTGCTAACCATGGGTATGTGACAAATAAAATTTGATTTGATTTTGATTTGATTTGATTTGATTTAGCATCATAATAGTAGCATCATAATAGTAACATCATAATAGTAGCATCATAATAGTAACATCATAATAGTAGCATCATAATAGTAACATCATAATAGTAACATCATAATAGTAACATCATAATAGTAACATCATAATAGTAACATCATAATAGTAACATCATAATAGTAACATCATAATAGTAGCATCATAATAGTAACAACATAATAGTAACATCATAATAGTAGTCTCATAATAGTAGCCTCATAATAGTAACATCATAATAGTAACATCATAATAGTAACATCATAATAGTAGCATCATAATAGTAACATCATAATAGTAGTCTCATAATAGTAGCCTCATAATAGTAACATCATAATAGTAACATCATAATAGTAACATCATAATAGTAGCATCATAATAGTAACATCATAATAGTAACATCATAATAGTAACATCATAATAGTAACATCATAATAGTAACATCATAATAGTAGTCTCATAATAGTAACATCATAATAGTAGCATCATAATAGTAACATCATAATAGTAACATCATAATAGTAGTCTCATAATAGTAGCCTCATAATAGTAACATCATAATAGTAACATCATAATAGTAACATCATAATAGTAGCATCATAATAGTAACATCATAATAGTAGCATCATAATAGTAACATCATAATAGTAGTCTCATAATAGTAACATCATAATAGTAGTCTCATAATAGTAACATCATAATAGTAACATCATAATAGTAACATCATAATAGTAGCATCATAATAGTAACATCATAATAGTAGCATCATAATAGTAACATCATAATAGTAGTCTCATAATAGTAACATCATAATAGTAACATCATAATAGTAACATCATAATAGTAGCATCATAATAGTAACATCATAATAGTAGCATCATAATAGTAACATCATAATAGTAGTCTCATAATAGTAACATCATAATAGTAACATCATAATAGTAACATCATAATAGTAGCATCATAATAGTAACATCATAATAGTAGTCTCATAATAGTAGCCTCATAATAGTAACATCATAATAGTAACATCATAATAGTAGCCTCATAATAGTAACATCATAATAGTAACATCATAATAGTAACATCATAATAGTAGCATCATAATAGTAGCATCATAATAGTAACATCATAATAGTAGTCTCATAATAGTAACATCATAATAGTAACATCATAATAGTAACATCATAATAGTAGCATCATAATAGTAACATCATAATAGTAGTCTCATAATAGTAACATCATAATAGTAACATCATAATAGTAACATCATAATAGTAGCATCATAATAGTAACATCATAATAGTAGCATCATAATAGTAACATCATAATAGTAGTCTCATAATAGTAACATCATAATAGTAACATCATAATAGTAACATCATAATAGTAGCATCATAATAGTAACTTCATAATAGTAGTCTCATAATAGTAGCCTCATAATAGTAACATCATAATAGTAACATCATAATAGTAGCCTCATAATAGTAACATCATAATAGTAACATCATAATAGTAACATCATAATAGTAGCATCATAATAGTAACATCATAATAGTAGTCTCATAATAGTAGCCTCATAATAGTAACATCATAATAGTAACATCATAATAGTAACATCATAATAGTAGCATCATAATAGTAACATCATAATAGTAACATCATAATAGTAACATCATAATAGTAACATCATAATAGTAACATCATAATAGTAGTCTCATAATAGTAACATCATAATAGTAGCATCATAATAGTAACATCATAATAGTAACATCATAATAGTAGTCTCATAATAGTAGCCTCATAATAGTAACATCATAATAGTAACATCATAATAGTAACATCATAATAGTAGCATCATAATAGTAACATCATAATAGTAGCATCATAATAGTAACATCATAATAGTAGTCTCATAATAGTAACATCATAATAGTAGTCTCATAATAGTAACATCATAATAGTAACATCATAATAGTAGCATCATAATAGTAGTCTCATAATAGTAACATCATAATAGTAACATCATAATAGTAACATCATAATAGTAGCATCATAATAGTAACATCATAATAGTAACATCATAATAGTAACATCATAATAGTAACATCATAATAGTAACATCATAATAGTAACATCGTAATAGTAACATCATAATAGTAACATCATAATAGTAGTCTCATAATAGTAACATCATAATAGTAACATCATAATAGTAACATCATAATAGTAACATCATAATAGTAACATCGTAATAGTAACATCATAATAGTAGCATCATAATAGTAGCATCATAATAGTAACATCATAATAGTAACATCATAATAGTAACATCATAATAGTAGCATCATAATAGTAACATCATAATAGTAACATCATAATAGTAACATCATAATAGTAACATCATAATAGTAACATCATAATAGTAGCATCATAATAGTAACATCATAATAGTAACATCATAATAGTAACATCATAATAGTAACATCATAATAGTAACATCATAATAGTAGTCTCATAATAGTAACATCATAATAGTAACATCATAATAGTAACATCATAATAGTAACATCATAATAGTAACATCGTAATAGTAACATCATAATAGTAACATCATAATAGTAACATCATAATAGTAACATCATAATAGTAGCCTCATAATAGTAACATCATAATAGTAACATCATAATAGTAGCATCATAATAGTAACATCATAATAGTAGTCTCATAATAGGAACATCATAATAGTAGCATCATAATAGTAGTCTCATAATAGTAACATCATAATAGTAACATCATAATAGTAACATCATAATAGTAACATCATAATAGTAGTCTCATAATAGTAACATCATAATAGTAACATCATAATAGTAACATCATAATAGTAACATCGTAATAGTAACATCATAATAGTAGCATCATAATAGTAACATCATAATAGTAACATCATAATAGTAACATCATAATAGTAACATCATAATAGTAACATCATAATAGTAGTCTCATAATAGTAGCCTCATAATAGTAACATCATAATAGTAACATCATAATAGTAACATCATAATAGTAGCATCATAATAGTAACATCATAATAGTAACATCATAATAGTAGACCATAATGGTAGCATCATAATAGTAACATCATAATAGTAGTCTCATAATAGTAGCATCATAATAGTAACATCATAATAGTAACATCATAATAGTAGCATCATAAAAGTAGCATCATAATAGTAGTCTCATAATAGCAACATCATAATAGTAACATCATAATAGTAACATCATAATAGTAACATCATAATAGTAACATCATAATAGTAGTCTCATAATAGTAAAATCATAATAGTAACATCATAATAGTAACATCATAATAGTAACATCATAATAGTAGACCATAATGGTAGCATCATAATAGTAACATCATAATAGTAACATCATAATAGTAGACCATAATGGTAGCATCATAATAGTAACATCATAATAGTAGTCTCATAATAGTAGCCTCATAATAGTAACATCATAATAGTAACATCATAATAGTAACATCATAATAGTAACATCATAATAGTAACATCATAATAGTAGACCATAATGGTAGCATCATAATAGTAACATCATAATAGTAGTCTCATAATAGTAGCATCATAATAGTAACATCATAATAGTAACATCATAATAGTAGCATCATAATAGTAACATCATAATAGTAACATCATAATAGTAACATCGTAATAGTAACATCATAATAGTAACATCATAATAGTAACATCATAATAGTAACATCATAATAGTAGCCTCATAATAGTAACATCATAATAGTAACATCATAATAGTAGCATCATAATAGTAACATCATAATAGTAGTCTCATAATAGGAACATCATAATAGTAGCATCATAATAGTAGTCTCATAATAGTAACATCATAATAGTAACATCATAATAGTAACATCATAATAGTAACATCATAATAGTAGTCTCATAATAGTAACATCATAATAGTAACATCATAATAGTAACATCATAATAGTAACATCGTAATAGTAACATCATAATAGTAGCATCATAATAGTAACATCATAATAGTAACATCATAATAGTAACATCATAATAGTAACATCATAATAGTAACATCATAATAGTAGTCTCATAATAGTAGCCTCATAATAGTAACATCATAATAGTAACATCATAATAGTAACATCATAATAGTAGCATCATAATAGTAACATCATAATAGTAACATCATAATAGTAGACCATAATGGTAGCATCATAATAGTAACATCATAATAGTAGTCTCATAATAGTAGCATCATAATAGTAACATCATAATAGTAACATCATAATAGTAGCATCATAATAGTAACATCATAATAGTAACATCATAATAGTAGCATCATAAAAGTAGCATCATAATAGTAGTCTCATAATAGCAACATCATAATAGTAACATCATAATAGTAACATCATAATAGTAACATCATAATAGTAACATCATAATAGTAGTCTCATAATAGTAACATCATAATAGTAACATCATAATAGTAACATCATAATAGTAACATCATAATAGTAGACCATAATGGTAGCATCATAATAGTAACATCATAATAGTAACATCATAATAGTAGACCATAATGGTAGCATCATAATAGTAACATCATAATAGTAGTCTCATAATAGTAGCCTCATAATAGTAGTCTCATAATAGTAGCATCATAATAGTAACATCATAATAGTAACATCATAATAGTAACATCATAATAGTAGACCATAATGGTAGCATCATAATAGTAACATCATAATAGTAGTCTCATAATAGTAGCATCATAATAGTAACATCATAATAGTAACATCATGATAGTAACATCATAATAGTAACATCATAATAGTAACATCATAATAGTAACATCATAATAGTAGTCTCATAATAGTAACATCATAATAGTAACATCATAATAGTAACATCATAATAGTAACATCATAATAGTAACATCATAATAGTAACATCGTAATAGTAACATCATAATAGTAACATCATAATAGTAACATCATAATAGTAACATCATAATAGTAGCCTCATAATAGTAACATCATAATAGTAACATCATAATAGTAGCATCATAATAGTAACATCATAATAGTAGTCTCATAATAGGAACATCATAATAGTAGCATCATAATAGTAGTCTCATAATAGTAACATAATAAAAGTAACATCATAATAGTAACATCATAATAGTAACATCATAATAGTAGTCTCATAATAGTAACATCATAATAGTAACATCATAATAGTAACATCATAATAGTAACATCGTAATAGTAACATCATAATAGTAGCATCATAATAGTAACATCATAATAGTAACATCATAATAGTAACATCATAATAGTAACATCATAATAGTAACATCATAATAGTAGTCTCATAATAGTAGCCTCATAATAGTAACATCATAATAGTAACATCATAATAGTAACATCATAATAGTAGCATCATAATAGTAACATCATAATAGTAACATCATAATAGTAGACCATAATGGTAGCATCATAATAGTAACATCATAATAGTAGTCTCATAATAGTAGCATCATAATAGTAACATCATAATAGTAACATCATAATAGTAGCATCATAATAGTAACATCATAATAGTAACATCATAATAGTAGCATCATAAAAGTAGCATCATAATAGTAGTCTCATAATTGCAACATCATAATAGTAACATCATAATAGTAACATCATAATAGTAACATCATAATAGTAACATCATAATAGTAGTCTCATAATAGTAACATCATAATAGTAACATCATAATAGTAACATCATAATAGTAACATCATAATAGTAGACCATAATGGTAGCATCATAATAGTAACATCATAATAGTAACATCATAATAGTAGACCATAATGGTAGCATCATAATAGTAACATCATAATAGTAGTCTCATAATAGTAGCCTCATAATAGTAACATCATAATAGTAACATCATAATAGTAACATCATAATAGTAACATCATAATAGTAACATCATAATAGTAGACCATAATGGTAGCATCATAATAGTAACATCATAATAGTAGTCTCATAATGGTAGCATCATAATAGTAACATCATAATAGTAACATCATAATAGTAGCATCATAATAGTAACATCATAATAGTAACATCATAATAGTAACATCATAATAGTAACATCATAATAGTAACATCATAATAGTAGTCTCATAATAGTAACATCATAATAGTAACATCATAATAGTAACATCATAATAGTAACATCATAATAGTAACATCATAATAGTAACATCATAATAGTAGTCTCATAATAGTAACATCATAATAGTAACATCATAATAGTAACATCATAATAGTAACATCATAATAGTAGACCATAATGGTAGCATCATAATAGTAACATCATAATAGTAACATCATAATAGTAGACCATAATGGTAGCATCATAATAGTAACATCAAAATAGTAGTCTCATAATAGTAGCCTCATAATGGTAGCATCATAATAGTAACATCATAATAGTAACATCATAATAGTAACATCATAATAGTAACATCATAATAGTAGACCATAATGGTAGCATCATAATAGTAACATCATAATAGTAGTCTCATAATAGTAGCATCATAATAGTAACATCATAATAGTAACATCATGATAGTAACATCATAATAGTAACATCATAATAGTAACATCATAATAGTAACATCATAATAGTAGTCTCATAATAGTAACATCATAATAGTAACATCATAATAGTAACATCATAATAGTAACATCATAATAGTAACATAATAATAGTAACATCGTAATAGTAACATCATAATAGTAACATCATAATAGTAACATCATAATAGTAACATCATAATAGTAGCCTCATAATAGTAACATCATAATAGTAACATCATAATAGTAGCATCATAATAGTAACATCATAATAGTAGTCTCATAATAGGAACATCATAATAGTAGCATCATAATAGTAGTCTCATAATAGTAACATCATAATAGTAACATCATAATAGTAACATCATAATAGTAACATCATAATAGTAGTCTCATAATAGTAACATCATAATAGTAACATCATAATAGTAACATCATAATAGTAACATCGTAATAGTAACATCATAATAGTAGCATCATAATAGTAACATCATAATAGTAACATCATAATAGTAACATCATAATAGTAACATCATAATAGTAACATCATAATAGTAACATCATAATAGTAACATCATAATAGTAACATCATAATAGTAGTCTCATAATAGTAACATCATAATAGTAACATCATAATAGTAACATCATAATAGTAACATCATAATAGTAACATAATAATAGTAACATCGTAATAGTAACATCATAATAGTAACATCATAATAGTAACATCATAATAGTAACATCATAATAGTAGCCTCATAATAGTAACATCATAATAGTAACATCATAATAGTAGCATCATAATAGTAACATCATAATAGTAGTCTCATAATAGGAACATCATAATAGTAGCATCATAATAGTAGTCTCATAATAGTAACATCATAATAGTAACATCATAATAGTAACATCATAATAGTAACATCATAATAGTAGTCTCATAATAGTAACATCATAATAGTAACATCATAATAGTAACATCATAATAGTAACATCGTAATAGTAACATCATAATAGTAGCATCATAATAGTAACATCATAATAGTAACATCATAATAGTAACATCATAATAGTAACATCATAATAGTAACATCATAATAGTAGTCTCATAATAGTAGCCTCATAATAGTAACATCATAATAGTAACATCATAATAGTAACATCATAATAGTAGCATCATAATAGTAACATCATAATAGTAACATCATAATAGTAGACCATAATGGTAGCATCATAATAGTAACATCATAATAGTAGTCTCATAATAGTAGCATCATAATAGTAACATCATAATAGTAACATCATAATAGTAGCATCATAATAGTAACATCATAATAGTAACATCATAATAGTAGCATCATAAAAGTAGCATCATAATAGTAGTCTCATAATAGCAACATCATAATAGTAACATCATAATAGTAACATTATAATAGTAACATCATAATAGTAGTCTCATAATAGTAACATCATAATAGTAACATCATAATAGTAACATCATAATAGTAACATCATAATAGTAGACCATAATGGTAGCATCATAATAGTAACATCATAATAGTAACATCATAATAGTAGACCATAATGGTAGCATCATAATAGTAACATCATAATAGTAGTCTCATAATAGTAGCCTCATAATAGTAACATCATAATAGTAACATCATAATAGTAACATCATAATAGTAACATCATAATAGTAGACCATAATGGTAGCATCATAATAGTAACATCATAATAGTAGTCTCATAATAGTAGCATCATAATAGTAACATCATAATAGTAACATCATAATAGTAGCATCATAATAGTAACATCATAATAGTAACATCATAATAGTAACATCATAATAGTAACATCATAATAGTAACATCATAATAGTAGTCTCATAATAGTAACATCATAATAGTAACATCATAATAGTAACATCATAATAGTAACATCATAATAGTAACATCATAATAGTAACATCGTAATAGTAACATCATAATAGTAACATCATAATAGTAACATCATAATAGTAACATCATAATAGTAGCCTCATAATAGTAACATCATAATAGTAACATCATAATAGTAGCATCATAATAGTAACATCATAATAGTAGTCTCATAATAGGAACATCATAATAGTAGCATCATAATAGTAGTCTCATAATAGTAACATCATAATAGTAACATCATAATAGTAACATCATAATAGTAACATCATAATAGTAGTCTCATAATAGTAACATCATAATAGTAACATCATAATAGTAACATCATAATAGTAACATCGTAATAGTAACATCATAATAGTAGCATCATAATAGTAACATCATAATAGTAACATCATAATAGTAACATCATAATAGTAACATCATAATAGTAACATCATAATAGTAGTCTCATAATAGTAGCCTCATAATAGTAACATCATAATAGTAACATCATAATAGTAACATCATAATAGTAGCATCATAATAGTAACATCATAATAGTAACATCATAATAGTAGACCATAATGGTAGCATCATAATAGTAACATCATAATAGTAGTCTCATAATAGTAGCATCATAATAGTAACATCATAATAGTAACATCATAATAGTAACATCATAATAGTAACATCATAATAGTAGTCTCATAATAGTAACATCATAATAGTAACATCATAATAGTAACATCATAATAGTAACATCATAATAGTAACATCATAATAGTAACATCATAATAGTAGTCTCATAATAGTAACATCATAATAGTAACATCATAATAGTAACATCATAATAGTAACATCATAATAGTAGACCATAATGGTAGCATCATAATAGTAACATCATAATAGTAACATCATAATAGTAACATCATAATAGTAACATCATAATAGTAGACCATAATGGTAGCATCATAATAGTAACATCATAATAGTAACATCATAATAGTAGACCATAATGGTAGCATCATAATAGTAACATCATAATAGTAGTCTCATAATAGTAGCCTCATAATAGTAACATCATAATAGTAACATCATAATAGTAACATCATAATAGTAACATCATAATAGTAGACCATAATGGTAGCATCATAATAGTAACATCATAATAGTAGTCTCATAATAGTAGCATCATAATAGTAACATCATAATAGTAACATCATAATAGTAGCATCATAATAGTAACATCATAATAGTAACATCATAATAGTAACATCATAATAGTAACATCATAATAGTAACATCATAATAGTAACATCATAATAGTAGTCTCATAATAGTAACATCATAATAGTAACATCATAATAGTAACATCATAATAGTAACATCATAATAGTAACATCATAATAGTAACATCGTAATAGTAACATCATAATAGTAACATCATAATAGTAACATCATAATAGTAACATCATAATAGTAGCCTCATAATAGTAACATCATAATAGTAACATCATAATAGTAGCATCATAATAGTAACATCATAATAGTAGTCTCATAATAGGAACATCATAATAGTAGCATCATAATAGTAGTCTCATAATAGTAACATCATAATAGTAACATCATAATAGTAACATCATAATAGTAGTCTCATAATAGTAACATCATAATAGTAACATCATAATAGTAACATCATAATAGTAACATCGTAATAGTAACATCATAATAGTAGCATCATAATAGTAACATCATAATAGTAACATCATAATAGTAACATCATAATAGTAACATCATAATAGTAGTCTCATAATAGTAGCCTCATAATAGTAACATCATAATAGTAACATCATAATAGTAACATCATAATAGTAGCATCATAATAGTAACATCATAATAGTAACATCATAATAGTAACATCATAATGGTAGCATCATAATAGTAACATCATAATAGTAGTCTCATAATAGTAGCATCATAATAGTAACATCATAATAGTAACATCATAATAGTAACATCATAATAGTAACATCATAATAGTAGTCTCATAATAGTAACATCATAATAGTAACATCATAATAGTAACATCATAATAGTAACATCATAATAGTAGACCATAATGGTAGCATCATAATAGTAACATCATAATAGTAACATCATAATAGTAACATCATAATAGTAACATCATAATAGTAGACCATAATGGTAGCATCATAATAGTAACATCATAATAGTAACATCATAATAGTAGACCATAATGGTAGCATCATAATAGTAACATCATAATAGTAGTCTCATAATAGTAGCCTCATAATAGTAACATCATAATAGTAACATCATAATAGTAACATCATAATAGTAACATCATAATAGTAGACCATAATGGTAGCATCATAATAGTAACATCATAATAGTAGTCTCATAATAGTAGCATCATAATAGTAACATCATAATAGTAACATCATAATAGTAGCATCATAATAGTAACATCATAATAGTAACATCATAATAGTAACATCATAATAGTAACATCATAATAGTAACATCATAATAGTAACATCATAATAGTAGTCTCATAATAGTAACATCATAATAGTAACATCATAATAGTAACATCATAATAGTAACATCATAATAGTAACATCGTAATAGTAACATCATAATAGTAACATCATAATAGTAACATCATAATAGTAACATCATAATAGTAGCCTCATAATAGTAACATCATAATAGTAACATCATAATAGTAGCATCATAATAGTAACATCATAATAGTAGTCTCATAATAGGAACATCATAATAGTAGCATCATAATAGTAGTCTCATAATAGTAACATCATAATAGTAACATCATAATAGTAACATCATAATAGTAACATCATAATAGTAGTCTCATAATAGTAACATCATAATAGTAACATCATAATAGTAACATCATAATAGTAACATCGTAATAGTAACATCATAATAGTAGCATCATAATAGTAACATCATAATAGTAACATCATAATAGTAACATCATAATAGTAACATCATAATAGTAACATCATAATAGTAGTCTCATAATAGTAGCCTCATAATAGTAACATCATAATAGTAACATCATAATAGTAACATCATAATAGTAGCATCATAATAGTAACATCATAATAGTAACATCATAATAGTAGCATCATAAAAGTAGCATCATAATAGTAGTCTCATAATAGCAACATCATAATAGTAACATCATAATAGTAACATCATAATAGTAACATCATAATAGTAACATCATAATAGTAGTCTCATAATAGTAACATCATAATAGTAACATCATAATAGTAACATCATAATAGTAACATCATAATAGTAACATCATAATAGTAGACCATAATGGTAGCATCATAATAGTAACATCATAATAGTAACATCATAATAGTAGACCATAATGGTAGCATCATAATAGTAACATCATAATAGTAGTCTCATAATAGTAGCCTCATAATAGTAACATCATAATAGTAACATCATAATAGTAACATCATAATAGTAACATCATAATAGTAACATCATAATAGTAGACCATAATGGTAGCATCATAATAGTAACATCATAATAGTAGTCTCATAATAGTAGCATCATAATAGTAACATCATAATAGTAACATCATGATAGTAACATCATAATAGTAACATCAAAATAGTAACATCATAATAGTAACATCATAATAGTAGTCTCATAATAGTAACATCATAATAGTAACATCATAATAGTAACATCATAATAGTAACATCATAATAGTAACATCATAATAGTAGTCTCATAATAGTAACATCATAATAGTAACATCATAATAGTAACATCATAATAGTAACATCGTAATAGTAACATCATAATAGTAGCATCATAATAGTAACATCATAATAGTAACATCATAATAGTAACATCATAATAGTAACATCATAATAGTAACATCATAATAGTAGTCTCATAATAGTAGCCTCATAATAGTAACATCATAATAGTAACATCATAATAGTAACATCATAATAGTAGCATCATAATAGTAACATCATAATAGTAACATCATAATAGTAGACCATAATGGTAGCATCATAATAGTAACATCATAATAGTAGTCTCATAATAGTAGCATCATAATAGTAACATCATAATAGTAACATCATAATAGTAACATCATAATAGTAGTCTCATAATAGTAACATCATAATAGTAACATCATAATAGTAACATCATAATAGTAACATCATAATAGTAACATCATAATAGTAACATCATAATAGTAACATCATAATAGTAACATCATAATAGTAGTCTCATAATAGTAACATCATAATAGTAACATCATAATAGTAACATCATAATAGTAGCATCATAATAGTAACATCATAATAGTAACATCATAATAGTAGTCTCATAATAGTAACATCATAATAGTAGTCTCATAATAGTAACATCATAATAGTAACATCATAATAGTAACATCATAATAGTAACATCATAATAGTAACATCATAATAGTAACATCGTAATAGTAACATCATAATGGTAGCATCATAATAGTAACATCATAATAGTAACATCATAATAGTAACATCATAATAGTAACATCATAATAGTAACATCATAATAGTAGTCTCATAATAGTAGCATCATAATAGTAACATCATAATAGTAACATCATAATAGTAGCATCATAATAGTAACATCATAATAGTAACATCATAATAGTAACATCATAATAGTAACATCATAATAGTAACATCATAATAGTAGACCATAATGGTAGCATCATAATAGTAACATCATAATAGTAGTCTCATAATAGTAGCATCATAATAGTAACATCATAATAGTAACATTATGATAGTAACATCATAATAGTAACATCATAATAGTAACATCATAATAGTAACATCATAATAGTAGTCTCATAATAGTAGCATCATAATAGTAACATCATAATAGTAACATCATGATAGTAACATCATAATAGTAACATCAAAATAGTAACATCATAATAGTAACATCATAATAGTAGTCTCATAATAGTAACATCATAATAGTAACATCATAATAGTAACATCATAATAGTAACATCATAATAGTAGTCTCATAATAGTAACATCATAATAGTAACATCATAATAGTAACATCATAATAGTAGTCTCATAATAGTAGCTTCATAATAGTAACATCATAATAGTAACATCATAATAGTAACATCATAATAGTAGCATCATAATAGTAACATCATAATAGTAACATCATAATAGTAGACCATAATGGTAGCATCATAATAGTAACATCATAATAGTAGTCTCATAATAGTAGCATCATAATAGTAACATCATAATAGTAACATCATAATAGTAACATCATAATAGTAGTCTCATAATAGTAACATCATAATAGTAACATCATAATAGTAACATCATAATAGTAACATCATAATAGTAACATCATAATAGTAGTCTCATAATAGTAACATCATAATAGTAACATCATAATAGTAACATCATAATAGTAGCATCATAATAGTAACATCATAATAGTAACATCATAATAGTAGTCTCATAATAGTAACATCATAATAGTAACATCATAATAGTAACATCATAATAGTAACATCATAATAGTAACATCATAATAGTAACATCATAATAGTAACATCATAATAGTAACATCGTAATAGTAACATCATAATGGTAGCATCATAATAGTAACATCATAATAGTAACATCATAATAGTAACATCATAATAGTAACATCATAATAGTAACATCATAATAGTAGTCTCATAATAGTAGCATCATAATAGTAACATCATAATAGTAGCATCATAATAGTAACATCATAATAGTAACATCATAATAGTAACATCATAATAGTAACATCATAATAGTAACATCATAATAGTAGCATCATAATAGTAACATCATAATAGTAACATCATAATAGTAACATCATAATAGTAACATCATAATAGTAACATCATAATAGTAGACCATAATGGTAGCATCATAATAGTAACATCATAATAGTAGTCTCATAATAGTAGCATCATAATAGTAACATCATAATAGTAACATTATGATAGTAACATCATAATAGTAACATCATAATAGTAACATCATAATAGTAACATCATAATAGTAGTCTCATAATAGTAGCATCATAATAGTAACATCATAATAGTAACATCATGATAGTAACATCATAATAGTAACATCAAAATAGTAACATCATAATAGTAACATCATAATAGTAGTCTCATAATAGTAACATCATAATAGTAACATCATAATAGTAACATCATAATAGTAACATCATAATAGTAGTCTCATAATAGTAACATCATAATAGTAACATCATAATAGTAACATCATAATAGTAGTCTCATAATAGTAGCTTCATAATAGTAACATCATAATAGTAACATCATAATAGTAACATCATAATAGTAGCATCATAATAGTAACATCATAATAGTAACATCATAATAGTAGACCATAATGGTAGCATCATAATAGTAACATCATAATAGTAGTCTCATAATAGTAGCATCATAATAGTAACATCATAATAGTAACATCATAATAGTAACATCATAATAGTAGTCTCATAATAGTAACATCATAATAGTAACATCATAATAGTAACATCATAATAGTAACATCATAATAGTAACATCATAATAGTAGTCTCATAATAGTAACATCATAATAGTAACATCATAATAGTAACATCATAATAGTAGCATCATAATAGTAACATCATAATAGTAACATCATAATAGTAGTCTCATAATAGTAACATCATAATAGTAACATCATAATAGTAACATCATAATAGTAACATCATAATAGTAACATCATAATAGTAACATCATAATAGTAACATCATAATAGTAACATCGTAATAGTAACATCATAATGGTAGCATCATAATAGTAACATCATAATAGTAACATCATAATAGTAACATCATAATAGTAACATCATAATAGTAACATCGTAATAGTAGTCTCATAATAGTAGCATCATAATAGTAACATCATAATAGTAGCATCATAATAGTAACATCATAATAGTAACATCATAATAGTAACATCATAATAGTAACATCATAATAGTAACATCATAATAGTAGACCATAATGGTAGCATCATAATAGTAACATCATAATAGTAGTCTCATAATAGTAGCATCATAATAGTAACATCATAATAGTAACATCATGATAGTAACATCATAATAGTAACATCATAATAGTAACATCATAATGGTAACATCATAATAGTAACATCATAATAGTAGTCTCATAATAGTAGCCTCATAATAGTAACATCATAATAGTAACATCATAATAGTAACATCATAATAGTAGCATCATAATAGTAACATCATAATAGTAACATCATAATAGTAGACCATAATGGTAGCATCATAATAGTAACATCATAATAGTAGTCTCATAATAGTAGCATCATAATAGTAACATCATAATAGTAACATCATAATAGTAGCATCATAATAGTAACATCATAATAGTAACATCATAATAGTAGCATCATAAAAGTAGCATCATAATAGTAGTCTCATAATAGCAACATCATAATAGTAACATCATAATAGTAACATTATAATAGTAACATCATAATAGTAGTCTCATAATAGTAACATCATAATAGTAACATCATAATAGTAACATCATAATAGTAACATCATAATAGTAGACCATAATGGTAGCATCATAATAGTAACATCATAATAGTAACATCATAATAGTAGACCATAATGGTAGCATCATAATAGTAACATCATAATAGTAGTCTCATAATAGTAGCCTCATAATAGTAACATCATAATAGTAACATCATAATAGTAACATCATAATAGTAACATCATAATAGTAGACCATAATGGTAGCATCATAATAGTAACATCATAATAGTAGTCTCATAATAGTAGCATCATAATAGTAACATCATAATAGTAACATCATAATAGTAGCATCATAATAGTAACATCATAATAGTAACATCATAATAGTAACATCATAATAGTAACATCATAATAGTAACATCATAATAGTAGTCTCATAATAGTAACATCATAATAGTAACATCATAATAGTAACATCATAATAGTAACATCATAATAGTAACATCATAATAGTAACATCGTAATAGTAACATCATAATAGTAACATCATAATAGTAACATCATAATAGTAACATCATAATAGTAGCCTCATAATAGTAACATCATAATAGTAACATCATAATAGTAGCATCATAATAGTAACATCATAATAGTAGTCTCATAATAGGAACATCATAATAGTAGCATCATAATAGTAGTCTCATAATAGTAACATCATAATAGTAACATCATAATAGTAACATCATAATAGTAACATCATAATAGTAGTCTCATAATAGTAACATCATAATAGTAACATCATAATAGTAACATCATAATAGTAACATCGTAATAGTAACATCATAATAGTAGCATCATAATAGTAACATCATAATAGTAACATCATAATAGTAACATCATAATAGTAACATCATAATAGTAACATCATAATAGTAGTCTCATAATAGTAGCCTCATAATAGTAACATCATAATAGTAACATCATAATAGTAACATCATAATAGTAGCATCATAATAGTAACATCATAATAGTAACATCATAATAGTAGACCATAATGGTAGCATCATAATAGTAACATCATAATAGTAGTCTCATAATAGTAGCATCATAATAGTAACATCATAATAGTAACATCATAATAGTAACATCATAATAGTAACATCATAATAGTAGTCTCATAATAGTAACATCATAATAGTAACATCATAATAGTAACATCATAATAGTAACATCATAATAGTAACATCATAATAGTAACATCATAATAGTAGTCTCATAATAGTAACATCATAATAGTAACATCATAATAGTAACATCATAATAGTAACATCATAATAGTAGACCATAATGGTAGCATCATAATAGTAACATCATAATAGTAACATCATAATAGTAACATCATAATAGTAACATCATAATAGTAGACCATAATGGTAGCATCATAATAGTAACATCATAATAGTAACATCATAATAGTAGACCATAATGGTAGCATCATAATAGTAACATCATAATAGTAGTCTCATAATAGTAGCCTCATAATAGTAACATCATAATAGTAACATCATAATAGTAACATCATAATAGTAACATCATAATAGTAGACCATAATGGTAGCATCATAATAGTAACATCATAATAGTAGTCTCATAATAGTAGCATCATAATAGTAACATCATAATAGTAACATCATAATAGTAGCATCATAATAGTAACATCATAATAGTAACATCATAATAGTAACATCATAATAGTAACATCATAATAGTAACATCATAATAGTAACATCATAATAGTAGTCTCATAATAGTAACATCATAATAGTAACATCATAATAGTAACATCATAATAGTAACATCATAATAGTAACATCATAATAGTAACATCGTAATAGTAACATCATAATAGTAACATCATAATAGTAACATCATAATAGTAACATCATAATAGTAGCCTCATAATAGTAACATCATAATAGTAACATCATAATAGTAGCATCATAATAGTAACATCATAATAGTAGTCTCATAATAGGAACATCATAATAGTAGCATCATAATAGTAGTCTCATAATAGTAACATCATAATAGTAACATCATAATAGTAACATCATAATAGTAGTCTCATAATAGTAACATCATAATAGTAACATCATAATAGTAACATCATAATAGTAACATCGTAATAGTAACATCATAATAGTAGCATCATAATAGTAACATCATAATAGTAACATCATAATAGTAACATCATAATAGTAACATCATAATAGTAGTCTCATAATAGTAGCCTCATAATAGTAACATCATAATAGTAACATCATAATAGTAACATCATAATAGTAGCATCATAATAGTAACATCATAATAGTAACATCATAATAGTAACATCATAATGGTAGCATCATAATAGTAACATCATAATAGTAGTCTCATAATAGTAGCATCATAATAGTAACATCATAATAGTAACATCATAATAGTAACATCATAATAGTAACATCATAATAGTAGTCTCATAATAGTAACATCATAATAGTAACATCATAATAGTAACATCATAATAGTAACATCATAATAGTAGACCATAATGGTAGCATCATAATAGTAACATCATAATAGTAACATCATAATAGTAACATCATAATAGTAACATCATAATAGTAGACCATAATGGTAGCATCATAATAGTAACATCATAATAGTAACATCATAATAGTAGACCATAATGGTAGCATCATAATAGTAACATCATAATAGTAGTCTCATAATAGTAGCCTCATAATAGTAACATCATAATAGTAACATCATAATAGTAACATCATAATAGTAACATCATAATAGTAGACCATAATGGTAGCATCATAATAGTAACATCATAATAGTAGTCTCATAATAGTAGCATCATAATAGTAACATCATAATAGTAACATCATAATAGTAGCATCATAATAGTAACATCATAATAGTAACATCATAATAGTAACATCATAATAGTAACATCATAATAGTAACATCATAATAGTAACATCATAATAGTAGTCTCATAATAGTAACATCATAATAGTAACATCATAATAGTAACATCATAATAGTAACATCATAATAGTAACATCATAATAGTAACATCGTAATAGTAACATCATAATAGTAACATCATAATAGTAACATCATAATAGTAACATCATAATAGTAGCCTCATAATAGTAACATCATAATAGTAACATCATAATAGTAGCATCATAATAGTAACATCATAATAGTAGTCTCATAATAGGAACATCATAATAGTAGCATCATAATAGTAGTCTCATAATAGTAACATCATAATAGTAACATCATAATAGTAACATCATAATAGTAACATCATAATAGTAGTCTCATAATAGTAACATCATAATAGTAACATCATAATAGTAACATCATAATAGTAACATCGTAATAGTAACATCATAATAGTAGCATCATAATAGTAACATCATAATAGTAACATCATAATAGTAACATCATAATAGTAACATCATAATAGTAACATCATAATAGTAGTCTCATAATAGTAGCCTCATAATAGTAACATCATAATAGTAACATCATAATAGTAACATCATAATAGTAGCATCATAATAGTAACATCATAATAGTAACATCATAATAGTAGCATCATAAAAGTAGCATCATAATAGTAGTCTCATAATAGCAACATCATAATAGTAACATCATAATAGTAACATCATAATAGTAACATCATAATAGTAACATCATAATAGTAGTCTCATAATAGTAACATCATAATAGTAACATCATAATAGTAACATCATAATAGTAACATCATAATAGTAACATCATAATAGTAGACCATAATGGTAGCATCATAATAGTAACATCATAATAGTAACATCATAATAGTAGACCATAATGGTAGCATCATAATAGTAACATCATAATAGTAGTCTCATAATAGTAGCCTCATAATAGTAACATCATAATAGTAACATCATAATAGTAACATCATAATAGTAACATCATAATAGTAACATCATAATAGTAGACCATAATGGTAGCATCATAATAGTAACATCATAATAGTAGTCTCATAATAGTAGCATCATAATAGTAACATCATAATAGTAACATCATGATAGTAACATCATAATAGTAACATCAAAATAGTAACATCATAATAGTAACATCATAATAGTAGTCTCATAATAGTAACATCATAATAGTAACATCATAATAGTAACATCATAATAGTAACATCATAATAGTAACATCATAATAGTAGTCTCATAATAGTAACATCATAATAGTAACATCATAATAGTAACATCATAATAGTAACATCGTAATAGTAACATCATAATAGTAGCATCATAATAGTAACATCATAATAGTAACATCATAATAGTAACATCATAATAGTAACATCATAATAGTAACATCATAATAGTAGTCTCATAATAGTAGCCTCATAATAGTAACATCATAATAGTAACATCATAATAGTAACATCATAATAGTAGCATCATAATAGTAACATCATAATAGTAACATCATAATAGTAGACCATAATGGTAGCATCATAATAGTAACATCATAATAGTAGTCTCATAATAGTAGCATCATAATAGTAACATCATAATAGTAACATCATAATAGTAACATCATAATAGTAGTCTCATAATAGTAACATCATAATAGTAACATCATAATAGTAACATCATAATAGTAACATCATAATAGTAACATCATAATAGTAACATCATAATAGTAACATCATAATAGTAACATCATAATAGTAGTCTCATAATAGTAACATCATAATAGTAACATCATAATAGTAACATCATAATAGTAGCATCATAATAGTAACATCATAATAGTAACATCATAATAGTAGTCTCATAATAGTAACATCATAATAGTAGTCTCATAATAGTAACATCATAATAGTAACATCATAATAGTAACATCATAATAGTAACATCATAATAGTAACATCATAATAGTAACATCGTAATAGTAACATCATAATGGTAGCATCATAATAGTAACATCATAATAGTAACATCATAATAGTAACATCATAATAGTAACATCATAATAGTAACATCATAATAGTAGTCTCATAATAGTAGCATCATAATAGTAACATCATAATAGTAACATCATAATAGTAGCATCATAATAGTAACATCATAATAGTAACATCATAATAGTAACATCATAATAGTAACATCATAATAGTAACATCATAATAGTAGACCATAATGGTAGCATCATAATAGTAAC
The DNA here is from genome assembly GCF_045791955.1 of Oncorhynchus clarkii lewisi. Classification (NCBI taxonomy): domain Eukaryota; kingdom Metazoa; phylum Chordata; class Actinopteri; order Salmoniformes; family Salmonidae; genus Oncorhynchus; species Oncorhynchus clarkii. The sequence continues at coordinate 63,558 of NW_027261107.1, forward strand.
ATCATAATAGTAGTCTCATAATAGTAGCATCATAATAGTAACATCATAATAGTAACATTATGATAGTAACATCATAATAGTAACATCATAATAGTAACATCATAATAGTAACATCATAATAGTAGTCTCATAATAGTAGCATCATAATAGTAACATCATAATAGTAACATCATGATAGTAACATCATAATAGTAACATCAAAATAGTAACATCATAATAGTAACATCATAATAGTAGTCTCATAATAGTAACATCATAATAGTAACATCATAATAGTAACATCATAATAGTAACATCATAATAGTAGTCTCATAATAGTAACATCATAATAGTAACATCATAATAGTAACATCATAATAGTAGTCTCATAATAGTAGCTTCATAATAGTAACATCATAATAGTAACATCATAATAGTAACATCATAATAGTAGCATCATAATAGTAACATCATAATAGTAACATCATAATAGTAGACCATAATGGTAGCATCATAATAGTAACATCATAATAGTAGTCTCATAATAGTAGCATCATAATAGTAACATCATAATAGTAACATCATAATAGTAACATCATAATAGTAGTCTCATAATAGTAACATCATAATAGTAACATCATAATAGTAACATCATAATAGTAACATCATAATAGTAACATCATAATAGTAGTCTCATAATAGTAACATCATAATAGTAACATCATAATAGTAACATCATAATAGTAGCATCATAATAGTAACATCATAATAGTAACATCATAATAGTAGTCTCATAATAGTAACATCATAATAGTAACATCATAATAGTAACATCATAATAGTAACATCATAATAGTAACATCATAATAGTAACATCATAATAGTAACATCATAATAGTAACATCGTAATAGTAACATAATAATGGTAGCATCATAATAGTAACATCATAATAGTAACATCATAATAGTAACATCATAATAGTAACATCATAATAGTAACATCATAATAGTAGTCTCATAATAGTAGCATCATAATAGTAACATCATAATAGTAGCATCATAATAGTAACATCATAATAGTAACATCATAATAGTAACATCATAATAGTAACATCATAATAGTAACATCATAATAGTAGCATCATAATAGTAACATCATAATAGTAACATCATAATAGTAACATCATAATAGTAACATCATAATAGTAACATCATAATAGTAGACCATAATGGTAGCATCATAATAGTAACATCATAATAGTAGTCTCATAATAGTAGCATCATAATAGTAACATCATAATAGTAACATTATGATAGTAACATCATAATAGTAACATCATAATAGTAACATCATAATAGTAACATCATAATAGTAGTCTCATAATAGTAGCATCATAATAGTAACATCATAATAGTAACATCATGATAGTAACATCATAATAGTAACATCAAAATAGTAACATCATAATAGTAACATCATAATAGTAGTCTCATAATAGTAACATCATAATAGTAACATCATAATAGTAACATCATAATAGTAACATCATAATAGTAGTCTCATAATAGTAACATCATAATAGTAACATCATAATAGTAACATCATAATAGTAGTCTCATAATAGTAGCTTCATAATAGTAACATCATAATAGTAACATCATAATAGTAACATCATAATAGTAGCATCATAATAGTAACATCATAATAGTAACATCATAATAGTAGACCATAATGGTAGCATCATAATAGTAACATCATAATAGTAGTCTCATAATAGTAGCATCATAATAGTAACATCATAATAGTAACATCATAATAGTAACATCATAATAGTAGTCTCATAATAGTAACATCATAATAGTAACATCATAATAGTAACATCATAATAGTAACATCATAATAGTAACATCATAATAGTAGTCTCATAATAGTAACATCATAATAGTAACATCATAATAGTAACATCATAATAGTAGCATCATAATAGTAACATCATAATAGTAACATCATAATAGTAGTCTCATAATAGTAACATCATAATAGTAACATCATAATAGTAACATCATAATAGTAACATCATAATAGTAACATCATAATAGTAACATCATAATAGTAACATCATAATAGTAACATCGTAATAGTAACATCATAATGGTAGCATCATAATAGTAACATCATAATAGTAACATCATAATAGTAACATCATAATAGTAACATCATAATAGTAACATCGTAATAGTAGTCTCATAATAGTAGCATCATAATAGTAACATCATAATAGTAGCATCATAATAGTAACATCATAATAGTAACATCATAATAGTAACATCATAATAGTAACATCATAATAGTAACATCATAATAGTAGACCATAATGGTAGCATCATAATAGTAACATCATAATAGTAGTCTCATAATAGTAGCATCATAATAGTAACATCATAATAGTAACATCATGATAGTAACATCATAATAGTAACATCATAATAGTAACATCATAATGGTAACATCATAATAGTAACATCATAATAGTAGTCTCATAATAGTAGCCTCATAATAGTAACATCATAATAGTAACATCATAATAGTAACATCATAATAGTAGCATCATAATAGTAACATCATAATAGTAACATCATAATAGTAGACCATAATGGTAGCATCATAATAGTAACATCATAATAGTAGTCTCATAATAGTAGCATCATAATAGTAACATCATAATAGTAACATCATAATAGTAACATCATAATAGTAGTCTCATAATAGTAACATCATAATAGTAACATCATAATAGTAACATCATAATAGTAACATCATAATAGTAACATCATAATAGTAGTCTCATAATAGTAACATCATAATAGTAACATCATAATAGTAACATCATAATAGTAGCATCATAATAGTAACATCATAATAGTAACATCATAATAGTATTCTCATAATAGTAACATCATAATAGTAGTCTCATAATAGTAACATCATAATAGTAACATCATAATAGTAACATCATAATAGTAACATCATAATAGTAACATCATAATAGTAACATCATAATAGTAACATCGTAATAGTAACATCATAATGGTAGCATCATAATAGTAACATCATAATAGTAACATCATAATAGTAACATCATAATAGTAACATCATAATAGTAACATCATAATAGTAACATCATAATAGTAGTCTCATAATAGTAGCATCATAATAGTAACATCATAATAGTAACATCATAATAGTAGCATCATAATAGTAACATCATAATAGTAACATCATAATAGTAGCATCATAATAGTAACATCATAATAGTAACATCATAATAGTAACATCATAATAGTAACATCATAATAGTAGACCATAATGGTAGCATCATAATAGTAACATCATAATAGTAGTCTCATAATAGTAGCATCATAATAGTAACATCATAATAGTAACATCATGATAGTAACATCATAATAGTAACATCATAATAGTAACATCATAATAGTAGTCTCATAATAGTAACATCATAATAGTAACATCATAATAGTAACATCATAATAGTAACATCATAATAGTAACATCATAATAGTAGTCTCATAATAGTAACATCATAATAGTAACATCATAATAGTAACATCATAATAGTAACATCGTAATAGTAACATCATAATAGTAGCATCATAATAGTAACATCATAATAGTAACATCATAATAGTAACATCATAATAGTAACATCATAATAGTAGTCTCATAATAGTAGTCTCATAATAGTAGCATCATAATAGTAACATCATAATAGTAACATCATAATAGTAGCATCATAATAGTAACATCATAATAGTAACATCATAATAGTAGCATCATAAAAGTAGCATCATAATAGTAGTCTCATAATAGTAACATCATAATATTAACATCATAATAGTAACATCATAATAGTAACATCATAATAGTAACATCATAATAGTAGTCTCATAATAGTAACATCATAATAGTAACATCATAATAGTAACATCATAATAGTAACATCATAATAGTAGACCATAATGGTAGCATCATAATAGTAACATCATAATAGTAACATCATAATAGTAGACCATAATGGTAGCATCATAATAGTAACATCATAATAGTAGTCTCATAATAGTAGCCTCATAATAGTAACATCATAATAGTAACATCATAATAGTAACATCATAATAGTAACATCCTAATAGTAACATCATAATAGTAGACCATAATGGTAGCATCATAATAGTAACATCATAATAGTAGTCTCATAATAGTAGCATCATAATAGTAACATCATAATAGTAACATCATGATAGTAACATCATAATAGTAACATCATAATAGTAACATCATAATAGTAACATCATAATAGTAGTCTCATAATAGTAACATCATAATAGTAACATCATAATAGTAACATCATAATAGTAGCATCATAATAGTAACATCATAATAGTAACATCATAATAGTAACATCATAATAGTAACCTCATAATAGTAACATCATAATAGTAGTCTCATAATAGTAGCCTCATAATAGTAACATCATAATAGTAACATCATAATAGTAGCATCATAATAGTAACATCATAATAGTAACATCATAATAGTAGACCATAATGGTAGCATCATAATAGTAACATCATAATAGTAGTCTCATAATAGTAGCATCATAATAGTAACATCATAATAGTAACATCATAATAGTAACATCATAATAGTAGTCTCATAATAGTAACATCATAATAGTAACATCATAATAGTAACATCATAATAGTAACATCATAATAGTAACATCATAATAGTAGTCTCATAATAGTAACATCATAATAGTAACATCATAATAGTAACATCATAATAGTAGCATCATAATAGTAACATCATAATAGTAACATCATAATAGTAGTCTCATAATAGTAACATCATAATAGTAGTCTCATAATAGTAACATCATAATAGTAACATCATAATAGTAACATCATAATAGTAACATCATAATAGTAGACCATAATGGTAGCATCATAATAGTAACATCATAATAGTAGTCTCATAATAGTAGCATCATAATAGTAACATCATAATAGTAACATTATGATAGTAACATCATAATAGTAACATCATAATAGTAACATCATAATAGTAACATCATAATAGTAGTCTCATAATAGTAGCATCATAATAGTAACATCATAATAGTAACATCATGATAGTAACATCATAATAGTAACATCAAAATAGTAACATCATAATAGTAACATCATAATAGTAGCCTCATAATAGTAACATCATAATAGTAACATCATAATAGTAACATCATAATAGTAACATCATAATAGTAACATCATAATAGTAGTCTCATAATAGTAACATCATAATAGTAACATCATAATAGTAACATCATAATAGTAGTCTCATAATAGTAGCCTCATAATAGTAACATCATAATAGTAACATCATAATAGTAACATCATAATAGTAGCATCATAATAGTAACATCATAATAGTAACATCATAATAGTAGACCATAATGGTAGCATCATAATAGTAACATCATAATAGTAGTCTCATAATAGTAGCATCATAATAGTAACATCATAATAGTAACATCATAATAGTAACATCATAATAGTAGTCTCATAATAGTAACATCATAATAGTAGTCTCATAATAGTAACATCATAATAGTAACATCATAATAGTAGTCTCATAATAGTAGCCTCATAATAGTAACATCATAATAGTAACATCATAATAGTAACATCATAATAGTAACATCATAATAGTAGACCATAATGGTAGCATCATAATAGTAACATCATAATAGTAGTCTCATAATAGTAGCATCATAATAGTAACATCATAATAGTAACATCATGATAGTAACATCATAATAGTAACATCATAATAGTAACATCATAATAGTAACATCATAATAGTAGTCTCATAATAGTAACATCATAATAGTAACATCATAATAGTAACATCATAATAGTAACATCGTAATAGTAACATCATAATAGTAGCATCATAATAGTAACATCATAATAGTAACATCATAATAGTAACATCATAATAGTAACATCATAATAGTAACATCATAATAGTAGTCTCATAATAGTAGCCTCATAATAGTAACATCATAATAGTAACATCATAATAGTAACATCATAATAGTAGCATCATAATAGTAACATCATAATAGTAACATCATAATAGTAGACCATAATGGTAGCATCATAATAGTAACATCATAATAGTAGTCTCATAATAGTAGCATCATAATAGTAACATCATAATAGTAACATCATAATAGTAACATCATAATAGTAGTCTCATAATAGTAACATCATAATAGTAACATCATAATAGTAACATCATAATAGTAACATCATAATAGTAACATCATAATAGTAGTCTCATAATAGTAACATCATAATAGTAACATCATAATAGTAACATCATAATAGTAGCATCATAATAGTAACATCATAATAGTAACATCATAATAGTATTCTCATAATAGTAACATCATAATAGTAGTCTCATAATAGTAACATCATAATAGTAACATCATAATAGTAACATCATAATAGTAACATCATAATAGTAACATCATAATAGTAACATCATAATAGTAACATCATAATAGTAGCATCATAATAGTAACATCATAATAGTAACATCATAATAGTAGTCTCATAATAGTAACATCATAATAGTAGTCTCATAATAGTAACATCATAATAGTAACATCATAATAGTAACATCATAATAGTAACATCATAATAGTAACATCATAATAGTAACATCATAATAGTAACATCATAATAGTAGTCTCATAATAGTAGCATCATAATAGTAACATCATAATAGTAACATCATAATAGTAGCATCATAATAGTAACATCATAATAGTAACATCATAATAGTAACATCATAATAGTAACATCATAATAGTAACATCATAATAGTAGACCATAATGGTAGCATCATAATAGTAACATCATAATAGTAGTCTCATAATAGTAGCATCATAATAGTAACATCATAATAGTAACATCATGATAGTAACATCATAATAGTAACATCATAATAGTAACATCATAATAGTAACATCATAATAGTAGTCTCATAATAGTAACATCATAATAGTAACATCATAATAGTAACATCATAATAGTAACATCATAATAGTAGTCTCATAATAGTAACATCATAATAGTAACATCATAATAGTAACATCATAATAGTAACATCATAATAGTAGACCATAATGGTAGCATCATAATAGTAACATCATAATAGTAACATCATAATAGTAGACCATAATGGTAGCATCATAATAGTAACATCATAATAGTAGTCTCATAATAGTAGCCTCATAATAGTAACATCATAATAGTAACATCATAATAGTAACATCATAATAGTAACATCATAATAGTAGACCATAATGGTAGCATCATAATAGTAACATCATAATAGTAGTCTCATAATAGTAGCATCATAATAGTAACATCATAATAGTAACATCATGATAGTAACATCATAATAGTAACATCATAATAGTAACATCATAATAGTAACATCATAATAGTAGTCTCATAATAGTAACATCATAATAGTAACATCATAATAGTAACATCATAATAGTAACATCGTAATAGTAACATCATAATAGTAGCATCATAATAGTAACATCATAATAGTAACATCATAATAGTAACATCATAATAGTAACATCATAATAGTAACATCATAATAGTAGTCTCATAATAGTAGCCTCATAATAGTAACATCATAATAGTAACATCATAATAGTAACATCATAATAGTAGCATCATAATAGTAACATCATAATAGTAACATCATAATAGTAGACCATAATGGTAGCATCATAATAGTAACATCATAATAGTAGTCTCATAATAGTAGCATCATAATAGTAACATCATAATAGTAACATCATAATAGTAACATCATAATAGTAGTCTCATAATAGTAACATCATAATAGTAACATCATAATAGTAACATCATAATAGTAACATCATAATAGTAACATCATAATAGTAGTCTCATAATAGTAACATCATAATAGTAACATCATAATAGTAACATCATAATAGTAGCATCATAATAGTAACATCATAATAGTAACATCATAATAGTATTCTCATAATAGTAACATCATAATAGTAGTCTCATAATAGTAACATCATAATAGTAACATCATAATAGTAACATCATAATAGTAACATCATAATAGTAACATCATAATAGTAACATCATAATAGTAACATCATAATAGTAGCATCATAATAGTAACATCATAATAGTAACATCATAATAGTAGTCTCATAATAGTAACATCATAATAGTAGTCTCATAATAGTAACATCATAATAGTAACATCATAATAGTAACATCATAATAGTAACATCATAATAGTAACATCATAATAGTAACATCATAATAGTAACATCATAATAGTAGTCTCATAATAGTAGCATCATAATAGTAACATCATAATAGTAACATCATAATAGTAGCATCATAATAGTAACATCATAATAGTAACATCATAATAGTAACATCATAATAGTAACATCATAATAGTAACATCATAATAGTAGACCATAATGGTAGCATCATAATAGTAACATCATAATAGTAGTCTCATAATAGTAGCATCATAATAGTAACATCATAATAGTAACATCATGATAGTAACATCATAATAGTAACATCATAATAGTAACATCATAATAGTAACATCATAATAGTAGTCTCATAATAGTAACATCATAATAGTAGTCTCATAATAGTAACATCATAATAGTAACATCATAATAGTAACATCATAATAGTAGTCTCATAATAGTAACATCATAATAGTAACATCATAATAGTAACATCATAATAGTAACATCATAATAGTAGTCTCATAATAGTAACATCATAATAGTAACATCATAATAGTAACATCATAATAGTAACATCATAATAGTAGACCATAATGGTAGCATCATAATAGTAACATCATAATAGTAACATCATAATAGTAGACCATAATGGTAGCATCATAATAGTAACATCATAATAGTAGTCTCATAATAGTAGCCTCATAATAGTAACATCATAATAGTAACATCATAATAGTAACATCATAATAGTAACATCATAATAGTAGACCATAATGGTAGCATCATAATAGTAACATCATAATAGTAGTCTCATAATAGTAGCATCATAATAGTAACATCATAATAGTAACATCATGATAGTAACATCATAATAGTAACATCATAATAGTAACATCATAATAGTAACATCATAATAGTAGTCTCATAATAGTAACATCATAATAGTAACATCATAATAGTAACATCATAATAGTAACATCGTAATAGTAACATCATAATAGTAGCATCATAATAGTAACATCATAATAGTAACATCATAATAGTAACATCATAATAGTAACATCATAATAGTAACATCATAATAGTAGTCTCATAATAGTAGCCTCATAATAGTAACATCATAATAGTAACATCATAATAGTAACATCATAATAGTAGCATCATAATAGTAACATCATAATAGTAACATCATAATAGTAGACCATAATGGTAGCATCATAATAGTAACATCATAATAGTAGTCTCATAATAGTAGCATCATAATAGTAACATCATAATAGTAACATCATAATAGTAACATCATAATAGTAGTCTCATAATAGTAACATCATAATAGTAACATCATAATAGTAACATCATAATAGTAACATCATAATAGTAACATCATAATAGTAGTCTCATAATAGTAACATCATAATAGTAACATCATAATAGTAACATCATAATAGTAGCATCATATTAGTAACATCATAATAGTAACATCATAATAGTATTCTCATAATAGTAACATCATAATAGTAGTCTCATAATAGTAACATCATAATAGTAACATCATAATAGTAACATCATAATAGTAACATCATAATAGTAACATCATAATAGTAACATCATAATAGTAACATCGTAATAGTAACATCATAATGGTAGCATCATAATAGTAACATCATAATAGTAACATCATAATAGTAACATCATAATAGTAACATCATAATAGTAACATCATAATAGTAACATCATAATAGTAACATCATAATAGTAACATCATAATAGTAACATCATAATAGTAACATCATAATAGTAGTCTCATAATAGTAGCATCATAATAGTAACATCATAATAGTAACATCATAATAGTAGCATCATAATAGTAACATCATAATAGTAACATCATAATAGTAGCATCATAATAGTAACATCATAATAGTAACATCATAATAGTAACATCATAATAGTAACATCATAATAGTAACATCATAATAGTAGACCATAATGGTAGCATCATAATAGTAACATCATAATAGTAGTCTCATAATAGTAGCATCATAATAGTAACATCATAATAGTAACATCATGATAGTAACATCATAATAGTAACATCATAATAGTAACATCATAATAGTAGTCTCATAATAGTAACATCATAATAGTAACATCATAATAGTAACATCATAATAGTAACATCATAATAGTAACATCATAATAGTAGTCTCATAATAGTAACATCATAATAGTAACATCATAATAGTAACATCATAATAGTAACATCGTAATAGTAACATCATAATAGTAGCATCATAATAGTAACATCATAATAGTAACATCATAATAGTAACATCATAATAGTAACATCATAATAGTAGTCTCATAATAGTAGTCTCATAATAGTAGCATCATAATAGTAACATCATAATAGTAACATCATAATAGTAGCATCATAATAGTAACATCATAATAGTAACATCATAATAGTAGCATCATAAAAGTAGCATCATAATAGTAGTCTCATAATAGTAACATCATAATATTAACATCATAATAGTAACATCATAATAGTAACATCATAATAGTAACATCATAATAGTAGTCTCATAATAGTAACATCATAATAGTAACATCATAATAGTAACATCATAATAGTAACATCATAATAGTAGACCATAATGGTAGCATCATAATAGTAACATCATAATAGTAACATCATAATAGTAGACCATAATGGTAGCATCATAATAGTAACATCATAATAGTAGTCTCATAATAGTAGCCTCATAATAGTAACATCATAATAGTAACATCATAATAGTAACATCATTATAGTAACATCCTAATAGTAACATCATAATAGTAGACCATAATGGTAGCATCATAATAGTAACATCATAATAGTAGTCTCATAATAGTAGCATCATAATAGTAACATCATAATAGTAACATCATGATAGTAACATCATAATAGTAACATCATAATAGTAACATCATAATAGTAACATCATAATAGTAGTCTCATAATAGTAACATCATAATAGTAACATCATAATAGTAACATCATAATAGTAACATCATAATAGTAACATCATAATAGTAGTCTCATAATAGTAACATCATAATAGTAACATCATAATAGTAACATCATAATAGTAGCATCATAATAGTAACATCATAATAGTAACATCATAATAGTAACATCATAATAGTAACCTCATAATAGTAACATCATAATAGTAGTCTCATAATAGTAGCCTCATAATAGTAACATCATAATAGTAACATCATAATAGTAGCATCATAATAGTAACATCATAATAGTAACATCATAATAGTAGACCATAATGGTAGCATCATAATAGTAACATCATAATAGTAGTCTCATAATAGTAGCATCATAATAGTAACATCATAATAGTAACATCATAATAGTAACATCATAATAGTAGTCTCATAATAGTAACATCATAATAGTAACATCATAATAGTAACATCATAATAGTAACATCATAATAGTAACATTATAATAGTAGTCTCATAATAGTAACATCATAATAGTAACATCATAATAGTAACATCATAATAGTAGCATCATAATAGTAACATCATAATAGTAACATCATAATAGTATTCTCATAATAGTAACATCATAATAGTAGTCTCATAATAGTAACATCATAATAGTAACATCATAATAGTAACATCATAATAGTAACATCATAATAGTAACATCATAATAGTAACATCATAATATTAACATCGTAATAGTAACATCATAATAGTAGCATCATAATAGTAACATCATAATAGTAACATCATAATAGTAACATCATAATAGTAAAATCATAATAGTAACATCATAATAGTAACATCATAATAGTAGTCTCATAATCGTAGCATCATAATAGTAACATCATAATAGTAACATCATAATAGTAGCATCATAATAGTAACATCATAATAGTAACATCATAATAGTAACATCATACTAGTAGCATCATAATAGTAACATCATAATAGTAACATCATAATAGTAACATCATAATAGTAACATCATAATAGTAACATCATAATAGTAGTCTCATAATAGTAGTCTCATAATAGTAACATCATAATAGTAACATCATAATAGTAACATCATAATAGTAGTCTCATAATAGTAGTCTCATAATAGTAGCATCATAATAGTAGTCTCATAATAGTAACATCATAATAGTAACATCATAATAGTAACATCATAATAGTAGTCTCATAATAGTAACATCATAATAGTAACATCATAATAGTAACATCATAATAGTAACATCATAATAGTAACATCATAATAGTAGTCTCATAATAGTAACATCATAATAGTAACATCATAATAGTAACATCATAATAGTAGCATCATAATAGTAACATCATAATAGTAACATCATAATAGTATTCTCATAATAGTAACATCATAATAGTAGTCTCATAATAGTAACATCATAATAGTAACATCATAATAGTAACATCATAATAGTAACATCATAATAGTAACATCATAATAGTAACATCATAATAGTAACATCATAATAGTAGCATCATAATAGTAACATCATAATAGTAACATCATAATAGTAGTCTCATAATAGTAACATCATAATAGTAGTCTCATAATAGTAACATCATAATAGTAACATCATAATAGTAACATCATAATAGTAACATCATAATAGTAACATCATAATAGTAACATCATAATAGTAACATCATAATAGTAGTCTCATAATAGTAGCATCATAATAGTAACATCATAATAGTAACATCATAATAGTAGCATCATAATAGTAACATCATAATAGTAACATCATAATAGTAACATCATAATAGTAACATCATAATAGTAACATCATAATAGTAGACCATAATGGTAGCATCATAATAGTAACATCATAATAGTAGTCTCATAATAGTAGCATCATAATAGTAACATCATAATAGTAACATCATGATAGTAACATCATAATAGTAACATCATAATAGTAACATCATAATAGTAACATCATAATAGTAGTCTCATAATAGTAACATCATAATAGTAGTCTCATAATAGTAACATCATAATAGTAACATCATAATAGTAACATCATAATAGTAGTCTCATAATAGTAACATCATAATAGTAACATCATAATAGTAACATCATAATAGTAACATCATAATAGTAGTCTCATAATAGTAACATCATAATAGTAACATCATAATAGTAACATCATAATAGTAACATCATAATAGTAGACCATAATGGTAGCATCATAATAGTAACATCATAATAGTAACATCATAATAGTAGACCATAATGGTAGCATCATAATAGTAACATCATAATAGTAGTCTCATAATAGTAGCCTCATAATAGTAACATCATAATAGTAACATCATAATAGTAACATCATAATAGTAACATCATAATAGTAGACCATAATGGTAGCATCATAATAGTAACATCATAATAGTAGTCTCATAATAGTAGCATCATAATAGTAACATCATAATAGTAACATCATGATAGTAACATCATAATAGTAACATCATAATAGTAACATCATAATAGTAACATCATAATAGTAGTCTCATAATAGTAACATCATAATAGTAACATCATAATAGTAACATCATAATAGTAACATCGTAATAGTAACATCATAATAGTAGCATCATAATAGTAACATCATAATAGTAACATCATAATAGTAACATCATAATAGTAACATCATAATAGTAACATCATAATAGTAGTCTCATAATAGTAGCCTCATAATAGTAACATCATAATAGTAACATCATAATAGTAACATCATAATAGTAGCATCATAATAGTAACATCATAATAGTAACATCATAATAGTAGACCATAATGGTAGCATCATAATAGTAACATCATAATAGTAGTCTCATAATAGTAGCATCATAATAGTAACATCATAATAGTAACATCATAATAGTAACATCATAATAGTAGTCTCATAATAGTAACATCATAATAGTAACATCATAATAGTAACATCATAATAGTAACATCATAATAGTAACATCATAATAGTAGTCTCATAATAGTAACATCATAATAGTAACATCATAATAGTAACATCATAATAGTAGCATCATAATAGTAACATCATAATAGTAACATCATAATAGTATTCTCATAATAGTAACATCATAATAGTAGTCTCATAATAGTAACATCATAATAGTAACATCATAATAGTAACATCATAATAGTAACATCATAATAGTAACATCATAATAGTAACATCATAATAGTAACATCGTAATAGTAACATCATAATGGTAGCATCATAATAGTAACATCATAATAGTAACATCATAATAGTAACATCATAATAGTAACATCATAATAGTAACATCATAATAGTAACATCATAATAGTAACATCATAATAGTAACATCATAATAGTAACATCATAATAGTAGTCTCATAATAGTAGCATCATAATAGTAACATCATAATAGTAACATCATAATAGTAGCATCATAATAGTAACATCATAATAGTAACATCATAATAGTAGCATCATAATAGTAACATCATAATAGTAACATCATAATAGTAACATCATAATAGTAACATCATAATAGTAACATCATAATAGTAGACCATAATGGTAGCATCATAATAGTAACATCATAATAGTAGTCTCATAATAGTAGCATCATAATAGTAACATCATAATAGTAACATCATGATAGTAACATCATAATAGTAACATCATAATAGTAACATCATAATAGTAGTCTCATAATAGTAACATCATAATAGTAACATCATAATAGTAACATCATAATAGTAACATCATAATAGTAACATCATAATAGTAGTCTCATAATAGTAACATCATAATAGTAACATCATAATAGTAACATCATAATAGTAACATCGTAATAGTAACATCATAATAGTAGCATCATAATAGTAACATCATAATAGTAACATCATAATAGTAACATCATAATAGTAACATCATAATAGTAGTCTCATAATAGTAGTCTCATAATAGTAGCATCATAATAGTAACATCATAATAGTAACATCATAATAGTAGCATCATAATAGTAACATCATAATAGTAACATCATAATAGTAGCATCATAAAAGTAGCATCATAATAGTAGTCTCATAATAGTAACATCATAATATTAACATCATAATAGTAACATCATAATAGTAACATCATAATAGTAACATCATAATAGTAGTCTCATAATAGTAACATCATAATAGTAACATCATAATAGTAACATCATAATAGTAACATCATAATAGTAGACCATAATGGTAGCATCATAATAGTAACATCATAATAGTAACATCATAATAGTAGACCATAATGGTAGCATCATAATAGTAACATCATAATAGTAGTCTCATAATAGTAGCCTCATAATAGTAACATCATAATAGTAACATCATAATAGTAACATCATTATAGTAACATCCTAATAGTAACATCATAATAGTAGACCATAATGGTAGCATCATAATAGTAACATCATAATAGTAGTCTCATAATAGTAGCATCATAATAGTAACATCATAATAGTAACATCATGATAGTAACATCATAATAGTAACATCATAATAGTAACATCATAATAGTAACATCATAATAGTAGTCTCATAATAGTAACATCATAATAGTAACATCATAATAGTAACATCATAATAGTAACATCATAATAGTAACATCATAATAGTAGTCTCATAATAGTAACATCATAATAGTAACATCATAATAGTAACATCATAATAGTAGCATCATAATAGTAACATCATAATAGTAACATCATAATAGTAACATCATAATAGTAACCTCATAATAGTAACATCATAATAGTAGTCTCATAATAGTAGCCTCATAATAGTAACATCATAATAGTAACATCATAATAGTAGCATCATAATAGTAACATCATAATAGTAACATCATAATAGTAGACCATAATGGTAGCATCATAATAGTAACATCATAATAGTAGTCTCATAATAGTAGCATCATAATAGTAACATCATAATAGTAACATCATAATAGTAACATCATAATAGTAGTCTCATAATAGTAACATCATAATAGTAACATCATAATAGTAACATCATAATAGTAACATCATAATAGTAACATTATAATAGTAGTCTCATAATAGTAACATCATAATAGTAACATCATAATAGTAACATCATAATAGTAGCATCATAATAGTAACATCATAATAGTAACATCATAATAGTAGTCTCATAATAGTAACATCATAATAGTAGTCTCATAATAGTAACATCATAATAGTAACATCATAATAGTAACATCATAATAGTAACATCATAATAGTAACATCATAATAGTAACATCATAATATTAACATCGTAATAGTAACATCATAATAGTAGCATCATAATAGTAACATCATAATAGTAACATCATAATAGTAACATCATAATAGTAAAATCATAATAGTAACATCATAATAGTAACATCATAATAGTAGTCTCATAATCGTAGCATCATAATAGTAACATCATAATAGTAACATCATAATAGTAGCATCATAATAGTAACATCATAATAGTAACATCATAATAGTAACATCATACTAGTAGCATCATAATAGTAACATCATAATAGTAACATCATAATAGTAACATCATAATAGTAACATCATAATAGTAACATCATAATAGTAGTCTCATAATAGTAGTCTCATAATAGTAACATCATAATAGTAACATCATAATAGTAACATCATAATAGTAGTCTCATAATAGTAGTCTCATAATAGTAGCATCATAATAGTAGTCTCATAATAGTAACATCATAATAGTAACATCATAATAGTAACATCATAATAGTAACATCATAATAGTAACATCATAATAGTAACATCATAATAGTAACATCATAATAGTAGTCTCATAATAGTAGTCTCATAATAGTAACATCATAATAGTAACATCATAATAGTAACATCATAATAGTAGTCTCATAATAGTAGTCTCATAATAGTAGCATCATAATAGTAGTCTCATAATAGTAACATCATAATAGTAACATCATAATAGTAACATCATAATAGTAACATCATAATAGTAACATCATAATAGTAACATCATAATAGTAGTCTCATAATAGTAGTCTCATAATAGTAGCATCATAATAGTAGTCTCATAATAGTAACATCATAATAGTAACATCATAATAGTAACATCATAATAGTAGTCTCATAATAGTAACATCATAATAGTAACATCATAATAGTAACATCATAATAGTAACATCATAATAGTAACATCATAATAGTAACATCATAATAGTAGTCTCATAATAGTAACATCATAATAGTAGTCTCATAATAGTAACATCATAATAGTAACATCATAATAGTAACATCATAATAGTAACATCATAATAGTAACATCATAATAGTAACATCATAATAGTAGCATCATAATAGTAGCATCATAGTAGTAACATCATAATAGTAGACCATAATGGTAGCATCATAATAGTAACATCATAATAGTAGTCTCATAATAGTAGCATCATAATAGTAACATCATAATAGTAGTCTCATAATAGTAACATCATAATAGTAGTCTCATAATAGTAACATCATAATAGTAACATCATAATAGTAGACCATAATGGTAGCATCATAATAGTAACATCATAATAGTAACATCATAATAGTAGACCATAATGGTAGCATCATAATAGTAACATCATAATAGTAGTCTCATAATAGTAACATCATAATAGTAGTCTCATAATAGTAACATCATAATAGTAACATCATAATAGTAGACCATAATGGTAGCATCATAATAGTAACATCATAATAGTAACATCATAATAGTAGACCATAATGGTAGCATCATAATAGTAACAGCATAATAGTAACATCATAATAGTAACATCATAATAGTAGACCATAATGGTAGCATCATAATAGTAGACCATAATGTAGAATCATAGGGGTAGCTCATTTAGAACGTCAGGGAACACTATATTTGAAGCACGGCTAGTAATGGTGACTATTGGACCCAACGGTGTTATTGCTGGAAAGTACAGACACATCAGCGAGCATTGTTCCCAACAACCATCAATAGACAGATAATATTCAGCCATACCCTCCTTACACAAAACGAAGACCTTTGCCAGCCAGGGCTATCTAAAAGTAATGCTAAATTATACAAATCTGTGAAATAGAACGGTCAGCTAAACTAACACATTGTGACAGTATGTAAATGCTTAGAAAGGAGGGTGGTAGGCCTATCTCTTCCTTTGGGTCTCAGTCATGATCTTTTTGAAATGTGAGAAGTTCTTTGACGTTCTTTAGTCATTTCAACTGCACACTTGCGTTGAGAATATCTAGAATCCATACAGTAGATGATGTCAGTGTTCTGATATCGAAGCAGAGATTCCATATGACCCAGCTCTTCTAGTTCTGTCTAGTTAATGAGGGAAGCTAATGGTTTTGGATGAAAGTCCCGCCCTCCCCTTCGACCTCTCTGCCCCCTGAATATCACTTCTTGTTAATTGGACAGCTACCCAATTGGTTGAGCCTTTCTACCTGGTGGGGTATCTGGATGGAGCTGAGAGACAGGGCCTTTAACAGGGCCTTTAAAGGGGAATGACCCTCTTGTCTTTGCAGTATTCATGGTTACTTAAGGAGGGAAAGTGCTGTGGAGAGAGATGCGGATGGCTGACAAGCATGTGTCAAAGTCCTTCTGATCCCCTTAATCCAGTGTCAGATTTCCATTCCATAATATCCACTTAAGCATGACCGAGTGTGTGTGGGGTGTGGATGGATATGTGTTAGGGGTGTGGATGGATATGTGTTAGGGGTGTGGGTGGGTGGATGTGTGTTAGGGGTGTGGGTGGATGTGTGTTAGGGGTGTGGATGGATATGTGTTAGGGGTGTGGGTGGATGTGTGTTAGGGGTGTGGGTGGATGTGTGTTAGGGGTGTGGGTGGATGTGGGTGGATGTGTGTTAGGGGTGTGGGTGGATGTGTGTTAGGGGTGTGGGTGGATGTGTGTTAGGGGTGTGGGTGGATGTGTGTTAGGGGTGTGGATGGATATGTGTTAGGGGTGTGGGTGGATATGTGTTAGGGGTGTGGGTGGATGTGTGTTAGGGGTGTGGGTGGATGTGTGTTAGGGGTGTGGATGGATATGTGTTAGGGGTGTGGGTGGATATGAGTTAGGGGTGTGGGTGGATATGTGTTAGGGGTGTGGATGGATATGTGCTAGGGGTGTGGATGGATATGTGTTAGGGGTGTGGATGGATATGTGTTAGGGGTGTGGATGGATATGTGTTAGGGGTGTGGGTGGATGTGTGTTAGGGGTGTGGGTGGATGTGTGTTAGGGGTGTCGGTGGATGTGGGTGGATGTGTGTTAGGGGTGTGGGTGGATGTGGGTGGATGTGTGTTAGGGGTGTGGGTGGATGTGTGTTAGGAGTGTGGGTGGATGTGGGTGGATGTGTGTTAGGGGTGTAGGTGGATATGTGTTAGGGGTGTGGATGGATATGTGTTAGGGGTGTGGGGGGATGTGTGTTAGGGGTGTGGGTGGATGTGGGTGGATGTGTGTTAGGGGTGTGGGTGGATGTGGGTGGATGTGTGTTAGGGGTGTGGGTGGATGTGTGTTAGGAGTGTGGGTGGATGTGGGTGGATGTGTGTTAGGGGTGTAGGTGGATATGTGTTAGGGGTGTGGATGGATATGTGTTAGGGGTGTGGGTGGATGTGTGTTAGGGGTGTGGGTGGATGTGTGTTAGGGGTGTGGGTGGATGTGGGTGGATGTGTGTTAGGGGTGTGGGTGGATGTGGGTGGATGTGTGTTAGGGGTGTGGGTGGATGTGTGTTAGGAGTGTGGGTGGATGTGGGTGGATGTGTGTTAGGGGTGTAGGTGGATATGTGTTAGGGGTGTGGGTGGATGTGTGTTAGGGGTGTGGGTGGATGTGTGTTAGGGGTGTGGGTGGATGTGGGTGGATGTGTGTTAGGGGTGTGGGTGGATGTGGGTGGATGTGTGTTAGGGGTGTGGGTGGATGTGTGTTAGGAGTGTGGGTGGATGTGGGTGGATGTGTGTTAGGGGTGTAGGTGGATATGTGTTAGGGGTGTGGATGGATATGTGTTAGGGGTGTGGGTGGATATGTGTTAGGGGTGTGGGTGGATGTGTGTTAGGGGTGTGGGTGGATGTGGGTGGATGTGTGTTAGGGGTGTGGGTGGATGTGGGTTGATGTGTGTTAGGGGTGTGGGTGGATGTGTGTTAGGAGTGTGGGTGGATGTGGGTGGATGTGTGTTAGGGGTGTAGGTGGATATGTGTTAGGGGTGTGGATGGATATGTGTTAGGGGTGTGGGTGGATGTGTGTTAGGGGTGTGGGTGGATGTGTGTTAGGGGTGTGGGTGGATGTGGGTGGATGTGTGTTAGGGGTGTGGGTGGATGTGGGTGGATGTGTGTTAGGGGTGTGGGTGGATGTGTGTTAGGAGTGTGGGTGGATGTGGGTGGATGTGTGTTAGGGGTGTAGGTGGATATGTGTTAGGGGTGTGGATGGATATGTGTTAGGGGTGTGGATGGATATGTGTTAGGGGTGTGGGTGGATGTGTGTTAGGGGTGTGGGTGGATGTGTGTTAGGGGTGTGGGTGGATGTGGGTGGATGTGTGTTAGGGGTGTGGGTGGATGTGGGTGGATGTGTGTTAGGGGTGTGGGTGGATGTGTGTTAGGGGCGTGGGTGGATGTGGGTGAATGTGTGGGTGGATGTGTTAGGGGTGTGGGTGGATGTGTGTTAGGGGTGTGGGTGGATGTGTGTTAGGGGTTTGGGTGGATGTGGGTGGATGTGAGGGTGGATGTGTGTTAGGGGTGTGGATGGATGTGGGTGGATGTGTGGGTGGATGTGTGTTATTGGTGTGGGTGGATGTGGGTGGATGTGTGGGTGGATGTGTGTTAGGGGTGTGGATGGATATGTGTTAGGGGTGTGGGTGGATGTGGGTGGATGGGGGTTAGGGGTGTGGGTGGATGTGTGGGTGTATGTGTGTTAGGAGTGTGGGTGGATGTGGGTGAATGTGTGGGTGGATGTGTTAGGGGTGTGGGTGGATGTGTGTTAGGGGTGTGGGTGGATGTGTGTTAGGGGTTTGGGTGGATGTGGGTGGATGTGAGGGTGGATGTGTGTTAGTGGTGTGGATGGATGTGGGTGGATGTGTGGGTGGATGTGTGTTAGGGGTGTGAGTGGATGTGGGTGGATGTGTGGGTGGATGTGTGTTAGGGGTGTGGATGGATATGTGTTAGGGGTGTGGGTGGATGTGGGTGGATGTGTGGGTGGATGGGGGTTAGGGGTGTGGGTGTATGTGTGGGTGTATGTGTGTTAGGAGTGTGGGTGGATTCGTGGGTGTATGTGTGTTAGGGGTGTGGGTGGATGTGTGTTAGGGGTGTGGGTGGATGTGTGTTAGGGGGTGTGGGTGGATGTGGGTGGATGTGTGTTAGGGGTGTGGGTGGATGTGGGTGGATGTGGGTGGATGTGTGTTAGGGGTGTGGGTGGATGTGTGTTAGGGGTGTGGGTGGATGTGTGTTAGGGGTGTGGGTGGATGTGGGTGGATGTGTGGGTGGATGTGTGTTAGGGGTGTGGGTGGATGTGGGTGGATGTGTGTTAGGGGTGTGGGTGGATGTGGGTGGATGTGTGGGTGGCTGTGTGTTAGGGGTGTGGGTGGATGTGGGTGGATGTGTGGGTGGATGTGTGGGTGGATGTGTGTTAGGGGTGTGGGTGGATGTGGGTGGATGTGTGGGTGGATGTGTGGGTGGATGTGTGTGTGGGTTTCAGAAGCAGTGATAGTGAAAGATTTCCTGTGGAGTTAATATGCCTCTAGTTTTAATGGATAATAAAATGTCTTCCCCTCCAATGGGACTTTTCACAAGATGCTGTTAATGTTAGCTCAGGTTAACCTCCTTATCACAAACTGTATAATACAAGAGCATTAATTGAACACACATTTATTAAACAGACGTTACAAGGCCACGGTTATGACACTTGACACAACCATGGATGTAGGAGGCTGTCCTGGAATTGCTGCTGCAGTGAATGTGTATCATAGATGAATGTTCAGCATAGCTAATGGCCAAATGAGGGTCAGAGGTCAGTTTATTTATCCATGATCCATGTGAAACCTAGACACACACACACACACACACACACACACACACACACACACACACACACACACACACACACACACACACACACACACACACACACACACACACACACACGAACAGTGGCGTCATGCAGACATTATTTTAGAGGTATGTGAGGATGAAGACTGTGTGTGTGTGTGGGACTGGCCAGCCCCCCTCTGGAATTCTGAGGATTTAGTATTTTTCGAACAACTGAAACAGCTTGTTCCTGCAATCTAGAGCCATAATCATTTTGTCTAATACTATGTACAAAAAAAAGAAGTGAAACAGAAGCTATCTAAGCTTACCTCTTTATCTGTTCACATGTCAGTTTAATGAATGATGCACGTTGATTCTATGACAAATGTTATGCCTTAGGAGTTTAGTACAACTGCCACACTGTTACTGTACATACAGTGCATTCGGAAAGTATTCAGACCCCATTCCTTTTTCCACATTTTGTTACGTTACAGCCTTATTTTTTTTAAAATATTTAAATAAATACAGATACTCATCAACCTACACACAATACCCCATATTGACAAAGCGAAAACAGTTTTTTAGAAATGTTGCAAGTTTATTAAAAGTAAAAAACAGAAATACCTTAGTTACATAAGTATTAGGACCCTTTGCTATGAGACTCGAAATTAAGCTCAGGTGCATCCTGTTTCCATGAATCATCCTTGAGATGTTTCTACAACTTCATTGGAGTCCACCTGTGGTAAATTAAATTGATTGGACATGATTTGGAAAGGCACACACTTGTGTCCCACAGTTGACAGTGTATGTCAGAGCAAGAAACAAGCCATGAGGTCAAAGGAATTGTCCATAGAGCTCCGAGACAGGATTGTGTCGAGGCACAGATCTGGGGAAGTTTACCAAAAAATTTCTGTAGCATTGAAGGTCCCCAAGAACACAGTGTCCTCCATCATTCTTAACCACCAAGACTCTTCCAAGAGCTGGACGCCCGGCCAAACTGAGCAATCGGGGGAGAAATGCCTTGGTCAGGGAGGTGACCAAGAACCCGATGGTGACTCTGACAGAGCTCCTGAGTTCCTCTGTAGAGATGGGAGAACCTTCCAGAAGGACAACCATCTCTGCAGCACTCCACCAATCAGACCTTTATGGTAGAGTGGCCAGACGGAAGCCACTCCTGAGTAAAAGGCATATAAAAGCCCGATTGGAGTTTGCCAAAAGGCAGCTAAAGACTTTCAGACCATGAGAAACAAGATTCTCTGAGAAACAAGATTCTCTGGTCTGATGAAACCAAGATTGAACTCTTTAGCCTGAATGCCAAATGTCACGTCTGGCGGTGAAGCATGGTGGGGGCGGCATCATGCGGTGGGGATGTTTTTCAACAACAGGGACTGGGAGACAAGCAGGATCGAGGAAAAGATGAATGGAGCACAGAGAGATCCTTGATGAAAACCTGTTCAAGAGCTCTCAGGACCTGAGACTGGGGTGAAGTTTCACCTTCCAACAGGACAACGACCCGGACAATGATTTACATACATTCCTCCTGCGAGTCCTGCCCATCACTGGCAGCAAAAATCAAATCAAACGCTGTGCATGTAACTCAACACTCTCTCTCCTCCTCAACTGACGATACTGTCTGCATGCACAAGAGTATCTAGTGACCTGCTTAGCATATCTTTGCTCAGTGGTGCACCTTGGAAGAAACCACTTACTAAGGAGAAAAGGGAGGGGGGTTGAGAGGGTACTTTTTGCCTGGTCCAGTTAGTGTTCCCCTCTCTGCAAAATACCGCTGACAGATCTTTTTATAAGAAATTATGATAAAATGTGTGCTTAAAAATTAAGTGTAGGAATTCACTTAAAAATATATAATGTTAAACAAAATAAACATATACACACAAATTCAATGTTCTCTCTCTCTGTCTTATGTCAAAAGCCTTTCACATCCTCAATTCTATATTTCATGAGACTATTAAAACTCCAGCAATGTCGCCTTACTGATTTATTAATGGAGAAGCATCACAGGGGAGTCTGCTCTAGTTCTGAAACTGGTCACAGTGAGTTGTAACGAGTGTGAACACCAGGGGAAGAGCTTTCAACCATACCAGAATCTACATGACACCACATAGTTGGTCACATTCAGTCTGGAGATCTTGTTCAACTGCAGCATTCACAGATGGGTTTAGGTGATATGTACATATTGACACTGTAGTATTTGATCATTAACTGAAGTCACTTTTTCTAACCTACTCTTTCTCTCTTCTCATCTCCTCTCTCTCTCTCTCTCTCTCTCTCTCTCTCTCTCTCTCTCTCTCTCTCTCTCTCTCTCTCTCTCTCTCTCTCTCTCTCAGTGCACAGTGTGGGACTGGGACTCCAATGGGAAGCACGACTATATTGGTGAATATCAGGCCACATTCAAAGAGATGAGAGGGGCAATGGATGGGAGACAGGTAGGCTGTACAGGTGTTGTGTGAGTTTATAAGTGGGGTTTAGATAGCGTTGGTTGTTTTTCTTTTAGGTAGCGAAGGCATCAATCAGGTTTGTAAAATGATCATTTCTAGATGCCTGTCACGGATTCCCCCAGTACTGCTGCTCCTTCCTGCACCAGTTCCGGAGTTCTACATCACCGGCCTTCTAGGCTTCACTGCACTGTCTAATTACGCACTCCTGGTTACCATTTTCCCTGATTAGTAATTGTATACTGTATATGTGCCCTCTGTTCCCCATTGTCCTGGTCGATTATTGTTACCATGTCTGTTGGTCCTGTGAGTACCTGTGTTTTGGCATTCGTGCTGCGTGTTTTATGCAATTGTTATTACGGATCCCGTGCAGTGTAATTACTGGTCTCATCCCGTGCAGTGTAATTACTGGTCTCATCCCGTGCAGTGTAATTACTGGTCTCATCTTGTGCAGTGTAATTCCTGGTCTCATCCCGTGCAGTGTAATTACTGGTCTCATCCCGTGCAGTGTAATTACTGGTCTCATCCCGTGCAGTGTAATTACTGGTCTCATCCCGTGCAGTGTAATTACTGGTCTCATCCCGTGCAGTGTAATTACTGGTCTCATCCCGTGCATTGTAATTACTGGTCTCATCCCGTGCAGTGTAATTACTGGTCTCATCCCGTGCAGTGTAATTACTGGTCTCATCCAGTGCAGTGTAATTACTGGTCTCATCCCGTGCAGTGTAATTACTGGTCTCATCCCGTGCAGTGTAATTACTGGTCTCATCTCGTGCAGTGTAATTACTGGTCTCATCCCGTGCAGTGTAATTACTGGTCTCATCCCGTTCATTGTTAGTCTGGGTCTCGTCCTTTGTATTTATTATAGGTTTAACCTCGTTCTTTTGTTTGGGTTACATCCCTGTGTGTTTGTATACGTGTTTGTTTTGGGCTTCGTCCTGCCTTTCATGGCATGTTGTGTAATTTGGGTGGAGTATTAAAACCCCTATTACGTATTCCTGCGCTTGTCTCCAATCATTTATACAATGTGAAACATGGTCATTATTCACCTAAGACTTCTCAGACTGTAGGAATCACACTCTGATATGATTCTGTACTCACTGCAATGTATGTCTCTCCAGATGATATGTCAGAGCAGAGAAAAAGTGGGTTAGAGAGGCAGAGCTCATGTGGGTTGCCGACAGGAGATTTGTTTTCATCCAACTCCTCTGAAGGTTTATCTAGCTTCCTCTCTCTGGGGGATGTGACCAGAGGGTAGTGTCCTCTCTCTGGGGGATGTGACCAGAGGGTAGAGTCCTCTCTCTGGGGGATGTGACCAGAGGATAGCGTCCTCTCTCTGGGGGATGTGACCAGAGGGTAGCGTCCTCTCTCTGGGGGATGTGACCAGAGGGTAGAGTCCTCTCTCTGGGGGATGTGACCAGAGGGTAGCGTCCTCTCTCTGGGGGATGTGACCAGAGGGTAGCGTCCTCTCTCTGGGGGATGTGACCAGAGGATAGCGTTCTCTCTCTGGGGGATGTGACCAGAGGGTAGCGTTCTCTCTCTGGGGGATGTGACCAGAGGGTAGCGTCCTCTCTCTGGGGGATGTGACCAGAGGGTAGCGTCCTCTCTCTGGGGGATGTGACCAGAGGGTAGCGTCCTCTCTCTGGGGGATGTGACCAGAGGGTAGCGTCCTCTCTCTGGGGGATGTGACCAGAGGGTAGCGTCCTCTCTCTGGGGGATGTGACCAGAGGGTAGAGTCCTCTCTCTAGGGGATGTGACCAGAGGGTAGCGTCCTCTCTCTGGGGGATGTGACCAGAGGGTAGCGTCCTCTCTCTGGGGGATGTGACCAGAGGATAGCGTTCTCTCTCTGGGGGATGTGACCAGAGGGTAGCGTTCTCTCTCTGGGGGATGTGACCAGAGGGTAGCGTCCTCTCTCTGGGGGATGTGACCAGAGGGTAGCGTCCTCTCTCTGGGGGATGTGACCAGAGGGTAGCGTCCTCTCTCTGGGGGACATGACCAAATGCAGTGGCATGGGGCCATTTGGGGCTCAGGACAATTTTCTCCCCCGGAGGAGATACTTACTTCTCTCATTGGGTGCTGAGGATATTTCAGCGCTCCACAGGGAAGAGTAGGACAGAAGCCTTCAGGAAAAACCAAACAAATGACAATGGATATCTCTCAGCTAGGAGCCTCCCCATCATCCGGTAGCCACCGTCTCCTCTGTCTCTCTCTCTGTACCAGTATAATTCAGAAATCAGCACTCTCTCCTTCACTGTATGGAGGACAAGGGTGTGAGAGAGTGAAAGTTCTGTCCTGCCTGGTGTGTTTGGGAAAGAATCCTTGCTGTTTCCTTCCAGCTCAGAATGCTTGGTAATGGATCCATTGAGCCATGGTTAGTGCTATTCGGCATCCTTGTGACATCCCTACCCTAACCTTAACCCCTACCCTCACCCTAACCTTAACCATAACCCTTACCTTATTTCTTATGGCTGCAGGGTCAGTATTGAGTAGCTTGGATGAAAGTTGCCCAGAGGTGCCCAGAGTAAACGGCCTGCTCCTCAGTCCCAGTTGCTAATATATGCATATTATTATTAGTATTGGATAGAAAACACTCTGAAGTTTCTAAAACTGTTTGAATGATGTCTGTGAGTATAACAGAACTCATATGGCAGGCAAAAACCTGAGATGAAATCCAAACTCTACACACAAAGGAATTCTCCAGTTGGAGAACTCTCCACAACACCCTAAAGATTGATTCTATACTTAGTTTGACAAGTTTCTTCGACCTGTAATATAACTTTTTGATGTTTTTGTCCGACATTTGGATGGATCTGCACGAGCGTTTTGTATACCTAAGCCCTAACAAAAGTTGCTACTTGGACATAAATAATGGCCATTATTGAACAATTCAAGCATTTATTGTGGAACTAGGATTCCTGGGAGTGCATTCTGATGAAGATCATCAAAGGTAAGGGAATATTTATAATGTGATTTCTGGTTTCTGTTGACTCCAACCTGGCGGATAATTTTATTTATTTTCTGGGCGCCGTCTCAGATTATTGCATGGTTTGCTTTTTCCGTAAAGTTGTTTTGAAATCTGACACAGCGGTTGCATTAATTAAGGAAAGGTATATCTATAATTCCATGTGTATAACTGAGTATTTCTGTAAAATGATAACGGGACTGCAGCCCTGAAAGGTCAAAGGGTACTTAACCTTGATTTCAATTGAAGGCACTTTGATATCGACAGATTTATTTTTTACTTTTTTAATTGAGATCAGCCTTCATCACCACTTAAAGAGACAGTTTGAGGAGACTGTTTCAAGACATTTAAAGTTTTTACCTAATGTCCAGAGTTTTGCAAACCGAACAGCTTCCCTTGGAACAAGAACAAGAAAGAATGCATTTAATTAGTCGACGTTTCATGGTGAGGATGACAGGTGACAACCCGTAGTGCCGTACAACGCTGGACGCCTCTCCTTCATCACGCCGACTGGCCCAGGCAGACAGCTGTGTCTTCATTAGCACACAAAAGGAGCTCCAGGCTGAGGCTTCTAGGCTAATTATATTACAATGTGGCTCACTTCGTAGTCTAAATAAACCCTACGGTGCTCGGGCCTCAAACGCAGCAAGCTTTTAAAGGCCGGTCACACCACTAATTGGCTCCTTCATGGAATTTAAGAAGACTGCTGGACATGCGGGCATTAAACTCGTTATAGTACGGCCCATTTCATTCGACTCCAATGCCACATATGCTGTAGGATACACAGGGGCTTTTGACTCCTACTGAAATTGGTGATTTGGCTGATGGAGATATCTAGTTTTTTTTTACCCATTATCTGCTAATCATCCATGGAGCTACAACTAGTTGGGTATCCACTTTTATGATAATGGTCATATAATCGGTTTTGTAAGCTAAAGTGAACGACAGAGAACGGCACGGACAGCCTGTCCCTGAGACGATTAGGTGACTGATGTTTTGTTTTTCTCTCCCATGACCCTTAGAGGAAAAGTGGTGGATTTTAACACAGGAGTTGTTTTCTGATTTTGAGCAGCAGATTGAAATGACTGGGCTAATCTGTACAGTCCTGAATGGATAACGCTCCCCTCATTAGTGACGAACAAATGATCCAGAAACCAAACCTCGTCAGGCTGCTGTTGCTTGGATTTGCTAATTATTCTCCCTAACACGCTCCACAGTTCCATTTCCTTGCCACTTCTCATTGCTGTGGATCATATTGCTTTCTTTCACTCCATTGTCTGGCCTCCACTACCATCGCTCCATGTTATCCAATGGGATGATATAGTCTATCAATTCTGTCATTTTTGAATGATTCTTTTAAACTCTGTTTAGCACAGTCAGTCTCCCGCCACCAAGTCACATACTGTAGGGATGATACTGTACTTATTGTGATAGTGTTTTTTATATTTGATCAACGCCAGGTCCAATGGGAGTGTATAAACCCCAAGTATCAGATCAAGAAGAAGAATTACAAGAACTCTGGTATCGTCATTCTCAATCAGTGCAAGGTGATTCACGATTCTCTCTCATTCACACACTCATTCCATCCTTCCTCCGCCCACCACTTTCTCTAACCTGATGTCTAAGTCTCATTGGCAGACGGTTCCAGAACATTTATCATCCTGTTGCTGTTATGGATGTGAAGGATGGTTGTGATCAGATGGAATCTGACTAATATGACATTTCTTCCATCTGCTGAACCCACGGATGACCTTAAAATTAGTGTCATTTTGGGGACAACTATGTCTGCATGGAGACACTGTGGAATAGCTAATGTTGTTTTTAAATGCAGACATATTCCCATTAAATAAGTGCTGGCCTTTCTCAGTGTCTTTATTGGCAGATTGCTACTTACCAAGATTATCTATTATATTGAGAAGATAGTCGAGTGAACGCTCCAACAAAGGAAATAAACTCAGCAAAAAAATAAATGTCCCTTTTTCAGGACTCTGTCTTTCAAAGGTAATTAGTAAAAATCCAAATAACTTCACAGATCTTCATTGTAAGGGGTTTCAACACTGTTTCCCATGCTTGTTCAATGAACCATAAACAATGAATGAACATGCACCTGTGGAATGGTCGTTGAGAAACTAACAGCTTACAGATGGTAGGTAATTAAGGTCACAGTTATGAAAACTTAGGACATTAAAGAGGCCTTTCTACTGACTCTGAAAAACACCAAAAGAAAGATGTCCAGCGTCCCTGCTCATCTGTGTGAACGTGCTTTAGGCATGCTGCAAGGAGGCATGAGGACTGCAGATGTGGCCGGGGCAATAAATTGCAATGTCCATACTGTGAGATGCCTAAGACAGCGCTACAGGGAGACAGGATGGACAGCTGATCGTCCTCGCAGTGGCAGACCACATGTAACAACACCTGCACAGGATCGGTACATCCGAACATCACACCTGTCACATGAGTTGACGCTGGAGAGACGAAGCAGGAACGGGGAGTGAAACTTTTAATAAATAACGGACATGGAACGAGACAGGAACAGCGTCATAAAACTAATACTAAGGACAAAAAACAATGCAATTCAGTAGCGGGGAACAGAGCTGGGGAACTGACAAATATAGTGGAGGAAATGAACAGATGATAAGTGAGTCCAATAACGCTGATGCGCATGACGAGGGAAGGCAGGTGTGCGTGATGGATGGCTGAAGTGCATGATGCAGGGCAACCTGGGGCCTTCAAGCGCCAGGGGGAGGAAAGAGCTGGAGCAGACATGACAACACTTGCAGGACAGGTACAGGATGGCAATAACAACTGCCCGAGTTACACCAGGAACGCACAATCCCTCCATCAGTGCTCAGACTGTCCGCAATAGGCTGAGAGAGGCTGGACTGAGGGCTTGTAGACCTGTTGTAAGGCACGTCCTCACCAGACATCACCGGCAACAACGTCGCCTATGGGCACAAACCCACCGTCGCTGGACCAGACAGGGCTGGCAAAAAGTGCTCTTCACTGAGTGTTACACCGAGGCCTGTACTCTGGAGCAGGATCGATTTGGAGGTGGAGGGTCTGTAGTGGTCTTGGGGGATGTGTTGCAGCATCATCAGACTGAGCTTGTTGTCATTGCAGGCAATCTTAACGCTGTGCGTTACATGGAAGACATCCTCCTGACATGACCCTCCAGCATGACAATGTCACCAGCCATAATGATTGTTCTGTGCATGATTTCCTGCAAGACAGGAATGTCAGTGTTCTGCCATGGCCAGCGAAGAGCTCGGATCTCAATCCCATTGAGCACGTCTGGGACCTGTTGGATCAGAGGGTGAGGGGTAGGGCCAATTTCCCCAGAAATGTCTGGGATCTTGCAGGTGCCTTGGTGGAAGAGTGTGGTAACATCTCACAGCAAGAACTGGCAAATCTGGTGCAGTCCATGAGGAGGACACATTATTCAATTTATGTTAGTCACATGTCTGTGGAACTTGTTTGGTTTATGTTTCAGTTGTTGAATCTTGTTATGTATAAACAAATATTTGCACGTTAAGTTTGCTGAAAATAAACGCAGTTGACAGTGAGAGGACGTTTCTTTTTTTGCAGAGTTTACATGTTCTCAAAGATGATAGGCAGGTAGGAGGAGGCAAGATAAAGTGAAAGAATTCTAGCTAATGAGAGGGCAGATACGTGTGTGAACAACAGACACAACTAAGTCGTATTTCCTAAAGTTGCCGGAATGCCATGTTCATCCACTTATATAATTTGTAACAGCCTAAACATTATTTAACTTATGTTAAAGATTAAATAAGCCTCGTAATTCGACACACTCGCATAGACCAAAAAAAAGGCTTATCTCACGTAGACAGATTTTGGTCGGAGTAAATCCCCACTTCTTCCTCTCTGGTATTTCCCAACACTGGCCAACATGTGACACCAGTTGTAACAGAGACATAATGAACAACACCCACAGCCAGCTGGTTTCCTCAAAGCTAATGGCTAACATGCTAAACTAGCTGCTTTGTAATTGGCTGGAATAAGGGATAAGATGCTCCTAAGTGGTCAGTTACTGTGTCTGTCATGTCATCCCCAAGTGATTGGTGTCAATTCTCACTGTGGATAGCTGAGGTCCCCCGCCCTCAACTGCTGTCTCCCATCCACAGATCATCAAGATGCACTCCTTCCTGGATTACATCATGGGAGGCTGTCAGATCCAGTTTACAGTGAGTTCACACTGACACTCACACTAACATGCATGACTCACACATTCACACACAGGATGCCAAAATGTATTCAAATACACAAAATAATGCATATTACTTTTAAAAAATGGCACTGCCCTCATTATTCTCTTTTTAGTTGGGTGACGTATATGTGACAGACTGGGTTTTAACCAGGGTCATGTGTGTGCCACAAGACTGAGTTAGCCTGCCGAGCTTAAGCCTAGGCATTAGCTGAGGGAGCTTACATAAATAATCCTATTTTGTTCTGATAGTTAGAATGGTTCATTTTCACCACCTGTGAAACAAACCTCTGCCATTAGCTGCAGCTTTTCAAGAATCCCTTTCTCCCAGCTGTGAACACGTGGGTTCTAATTATCTGTTGTTTTTCTGGCTAAGGGATGCCCTCTGCCCCCTGCCTGTAAATAGTGTTTGTGTGAAACTACTTCTCAAGGGAGGTCTTACTGAGGTACACTTAATTGACCAGGAAGTGTTTGCTCTTATGACACACTAACTTTTCCTTTTATTCCTACCACCTAAAAGGCGACCGTGGTTGATGTTGACATTTAAATGGGCTCCATACTTCCTTCAGATCCCTTGGCGAGAGTGTTAGGCTCTCTCTCTCTGTGCCAGGCTGAACAACAGATGAGAAACGTTCTGCCTCTAACCGTTTCTAATGAGGAACAATGTATCCATAGATCACAGACGTGAGAAAAATAATCAAAGAGATGACTGACTTTAAATGAGGAGAAAAAGAATAAGAGATGACAAAAGAGAGAGGGGTGGGAACAAGCCCAACAGAGTAGAAGAGGATAGCAGAGCAGACAGAGTGGGATGGTGTATGTGTCAGAGTGAGGGAGAGGTGTAAAGGGAAGATGGGATGGTGTATATGTAAGAGTGAGGGAGAGGTGTAAAGGGAAGGTGGGATGGTGTGTGTGTCAGAGGGAGAGGTGTAAAGGGAAGGTGGGATGGTGTGTGTGTCAGAGGGAGAGGTGTAAAGGGAAGGTGGGATGGTGTATGTGTCAGAGTGAGAGGTGTAAAGGGAAGGTGGGATGGTGTGTGTGTCAGAGTGAGAGGTGTAAAGGGAAGGTGGGATGGTGTATGTGTCAGAGTGAGAGGTGTAAAGGGAAGGTGGGATGGTGTATGTGTCAGAGTGAGAGGTGTAAAGGGAAGGTGGGATGGTGTATGTGTCAGAGTGAGAGGTGTAAAGGGAAGGTGGGATGGTGTATGTGTCAGAGTGAGAGGTGTAAAGGGAAGGTGGGATGGTGTATGTGTCAGAGTGAGAGGTGTAAAGGGAAGGTGGGATGGTGTATGTGTCAGAGTGAGAGGTGTAAAGGGAAGGTGGGATGGTGTATGTGTCAGAGTGAGAGGTGTAAAGGGAAGGTGGGATGGTGTGTGTGTCAGAGTGAGAGGTGTATAGGGAAGGTGGGATGGTGTGTGTGTCAGAGTGAGAGGTGTAAAGGGAAGGTGGGATGGTGTATATGTCAGAGTGAGAGGTGTAAAGGGAAGGTGGGATGGTGTATGTGTCAGAGTGAGAGGTGTAAAGGGAAGGTGGGATGGTGTGTGTGTCAGAGGGAGGGAGAGGTGTAAATGGAAGGTGGGATGGTGTATGTGTCAGAGTGAGAGGTGTAAAGGGAAGGTGGGATGGTGTATGTGTCAGAGTGAGAGGTGTAAAGGGAAGGTGGGATGGTGTGTGTGTCAGAGTGAGAGGTGTAAAGGGAAGGTGGGATGGTGTGTGTGTCAGAGTGAGAGGTGTAAAGGGAAGGTGGGATGGTGTATGTGTCAGAGTGAGAGGTGTAAAGGGAAGGTGGGATGGTGTGTGTGTCAGAGTGAGAGGTGTAAAGGGAAGGTGGGATGGTGTATGTGTCAGAGTGAGAGGTGTAAAGGGAAGGTGGGATGGTGTATGTGTCAGAGTGAGAGGTGTAAAGGGAAGGTGGGATGGTGTATGTGTCAGAGTGAGAGGTGTAAAGGGAAGGTGGGATGGTGTATGTGTCAGAGTGAGAGGTGTAAAGGGAAGGTGGGATGGTGTATGTGTCAGAGTGAGAGGTGTAAAGGGAAGGTGGGATGGTGTATGTGTCAGAGTGAGAGGTGTAAAGGGAAGGTGGGATGGTGTATGTGTCAGAGTGAGAGGTGTAAAGGGAAGGTGGGATGGTGTGTGTGTCAGAGTGAGAGGTGTATAGGGAAGGTGGGATGGTGTGTGTGTCAGAGTGAGAGGTGTAAAGGGAAGGTGGGATGGTGTATATGTCAGAGTGAGAGGTGTAAAGGGAAGGTGGGATGGTGTATGTGTCAGAGTGAGAGGTGTAAAGGGAAGGTGGGATGGTGTGTGTGTCAGAGGGAGGGAGAGGTGTAAATGGAAGGTGGGATGGTGTATGTGTCAGAGTGAGAGGTGTAAAGGGAAGGTGGGATGGTGTATGTGTCAGAGTGAAAGGTGTAAAGGGAAGGTGGGATGGTGTGTGTGTCAGAGTGAGAGGTGTAAAGGGAAGGTGGGATGGTGTGTGTGTCAGAGTGAGAGGTGTAAAGGGAAGGTGCATACATTTGAGGTAATTGGAGTCAAACTCCACTTTGATTGCCACTTGTCTTCCCAGGTAGCTATTGATTTCACCGCCTCGAACGGAGATCCTCACAACAGCTGCTCCCTACACTACATCCACCCATACCAGCCTAACGAGTACCTCAAAGCTCTGGTCGCTGTAGGGGAGATCTGCCAGGATTACGACAGGTGAGGCCAATCACACTCAGCCAATCATTAAGTTAACAGCTATTATATCAAATGTTGTGCAATGACTGTTGCTCGTGACTTCAATGTTGATTCGTCCTCTCCTGAAAAAATAACTTTTCAAAGTTTGTGTGTGAAAGTTTCCTCTAGTTGTCCAGTGACTCAGAGGTTATGTAAATGAGAAGTCATTCAGAGCCCATGGTAGTCCTGTTTCACCAGCAGAATGGACTTGTTTATGGGCATGCACATTTCAGATAACAATCCCTGGCTC
Source organism: Oncorhynchus clarkii lewisi (assembly GCF_045791955.1). Classification (NCBI taxonomy): domain Eukaryota; kingdom Metazoa; phylum Chordata; class Actinopteri; order Salmoniformes; family Salmonidae; genus Oncorhynchus; species Oncorhynchus clarkii. Next base: position 98,731 of record NW_027261107.1, read on the forward strand.
AAAATCAAGTGTGCCATCGCTCAAATTCTAATCACTCTTTTGTTTTCTGTCCCTGCATGCATTTCAATCCAGTGACAAAATGTTCCCAGCGTTTGGCTTCGGCGCTCAGATTCCGCCCGACTTCAAGGTAATTTCCAACCATATTTTTCATAGAGTTGGGCTATGGCTCAGCCTCAGCAGGGTGTCGTAATCACTCCTGTGACAAGATGAGATGAGGTGAGACTCTGGCTCTGCTCTCCTGCTTCTGTAGTGATTACGACACCCGGCTGGCCCCCGCTGGCCCCCGCTGGACCCCGCTGGCCTCTGCTCTGCACTGTTCTGTCACACAGAATGGGCCGGTCCAGCCCAGGGTTCTCTACTGCTGGATTGACTCTCTGAGTCACTGAACTGCCCAGCAGGAAATACTGGCCATTCTGCCTGGGTGACTGGTGCTACCCCTGGCTGACACACGATGCTGCCTCTGGTCCAGAGAGGAGGGGGGGGGGGGGTACCATGGCTCGCAATTATGCTCATTATCCAACCCACATAAATGCAACAGTCGACTTTTAAATTTGATTGTGTGATTGATTGCTTCTGGCCAACTCTGTGTTAATGTGCGTGCGTGTGCCTGTGTGTGTGTGTTCCTTTGTCTCACTGTTCCATGATGATCAATAGTCCATATTTTTCATCTTCCTCCAGGTTTCTCACGATTTTGCAGTGAATTTTAATGAGGAAAATCCAGAATGTGCAGGTAGGTGCTTCGCCTCAAACAAATTAGAGGTTCACCCTGCCTTTGAAATCAGACTGTCAAAATGCTTTATCTCAAATGCTCAACACCAGCTCTGGGGTGGGTTGTTACCTTAAATTGGCAAAATTGTGGTCAATTTCCCCTTGCACTGAATAACTATTAAATATTAAAAGCATAAATTTACCTTTAATAACACATTAACCAGATAATAAAACCACATATCTTTAATAACACATTAACCAGATAATAAAACCACATATCTTTAATAACACATTAACCAGATAATAAAACCACATATCTTTAATAACACATTAACCAGATAATAAAACCACATATCTTTCATAACACATTAACCAGATAATAAAACCACATATCTTTAATAACACATTAACCAGATAATAAAACCACATATCTTTCATAACACATTAACCAGATAATAAAACCACATATCTTTAATAACACATTAACCAGATAATAAAACCACATTTATCACGTTCTCTCCTCATGCCGGCCCAAACACTTTGTAGGGATGCATCAATAAAACGTTTTACCAGTGAGTCTACAGTTGTTCAGAATCGAAACGGCGTCAGGAAAATGTTGAACAGCCAAAGGTGACCTGCATAAAGTCCCACAGACAGGCCTGGATGAAGCCGCTGTCATCGCACACTACAGGGGATCAACGTATGTCAATCAACCTGGTGGCAGCCAGCCTTCCTTTCTTCACATTAAAGTTGACTGTTAATGCTAAATACCCTGACTGCCCCACAGGGACATCATGTCTGGAGGAGAGAGGCCAGGTCTGTGCTGTAGTCAGATAATGAGCCCCGAGGGTTAGAACTACCGCACAGACACCGGGGTGGGTAACGGTTACAGCAACCGCAGCGTTTACTGTGAAAACTGAGGCTGTACCAGCTTTATTTGACTGTTTTACTGTGAACCCTGAAGCTGTACCAGCTTTATTTGACTGTTTTACTGTGAACAGTGAGGCTGTACCAGCTTTATTTGACTGTTTTCCTGTGAACAGTGAGGCTGTACCAGCTTTATTTGACTGTTTTACTGTGAACACTGAGGCTGTACCAGCTTTATTTGACTGTTTTACTGTGAACCCTGAGGCTGCACCAGCTTTATTTGACTGTTTTCCTGTGAACAGTGAGGCTGTACCAGCTTTATTTGACTGTTTTACTGTGAACAGTGAGGCTGTACCAGCTTTATTTGACTGTTTTACTGTGAACACTGAGGCTGTACCAGCTTTATTTGACTGTTTTACTGTGAACACTGAGGCTGTACCAGCTTTATTTGACTGTTTTACTGTGAACAGTGATTCTGTACCAGCTTTATTTGACTGTTTTACTGTGAACACTGAGGCTGTACTAGCTTTATTTGACTGTTTTACTGTGAACACTGAGGCTGTACCAGCTTTATTTGACTGTTTTACTGTGAACACTGAGGCTGTACCAACTTTATTTGACTGTTTTACTGTGAACAGTGAGGCTGTACCAGCTTTATCTGACTGTTTTACTGTGAACAGTGAGGCTGTACCAGCTTTATTTGACTGTTTTACTGTGAACACTGAGGCTGTACCAGCTTTATTTGACTGTTTTACTGTGAACAGTGAGGCTGTACCAGCTTTATTTGACTGTTTTACTGTGAACAGTGAGGCTGTACCAGCTTTATCTGACTGCTTTAACCATGGCCAAGTAGTAGGCTACAGTAGCAATTTGATTGTAATGTACACTATATATGCAATAGTATGTGGACATTCTTTCAAATGAGTGGATTCGGCTATTTCCGCCACACCCGTTGTTGACAGGTGTAAAAAATCTAGCACACAGCCATGCAATCTCCATAGACAAACATTGGCAGTAGAATGGCCTTACTGAAAAGCTAGGTGACTTTCAACATGGCACCATCATAGGATTCCACCTTTCCAACAAGTCAGTTCTTCAAATTTCTGCCCTGCTACAGCAGCCCCGGTAAGGGATGTTATTGTGAAGTGGAAACATCTAAGAGCAACAACATCTCAGCCTCGAAGTGGTATGCTACACAAGCTTACAGAACAGACCGCTGGGTGCTGAAGCGCTCAGCACGTAAAAATCATCTGTCCTCGGTTGCAACACTACTACTGAGTTTCAAACTGCCTCTGGAAGCAACATCAGTACAAGAACTCTTCGTCCATGCCTAATATCACTATGCACAATGCCAAGTGTCGGCTGGAGTTGTGTAAAGCTCGTTGCCATTGGAAACCCGTTCTCTGGAGCGATGAATCTTCACCATCTGGCAGTCCGAATTAATAATGGTCTGGGTTAGGGCTGTGGCAGTCACAACATTTAGTCAGCCGGTAATTGTCAAGCATTGTTCCAATTGACCGTTAATTAACATAAACACATTTAACATCTCCTGGCTTCCACACAGCCTACAAGCTACTGATGCAGACCTTTGGAACAGCGACATTTTAAAAAGTCTAATGAATCCATTATGTATTTTAGACAGGTCTAAAGAAACATGATATGAAGAAAATGTAGTCTATTTCAGAACAACAGAGTAGCATGTTATGTTAGGTCCTGATCTGGCTATGCCATATGGCTGTGGGATACACTAGTTAATTTAGCATACAAGATCTGGTTAGAATTCCATGGCATTATTATATAGTATGAGGAATACAATTGAACAAAGCTGAATAAAATAGAAAGGATATTTCCTCCAATTGATTTGAGGAAGTGCGCACATGCTGCTATTCTGTATTGAGTGGTTAACATAGAAATAGGTACTCCTATATGCTTAATTTAGAGTTATTAATGTAACTTTAGTTGTTCTACAAATGTTGGGCTATATGTTTTGATTTTTAGTACATTGTAAGGCTGCATGATGCGACTCCAATGATGATTTCAAAAAAGTTGCTTGAAAGGCATGAGCTCTGCTTTGTTTTTTTGTGCAGGCTGTTCAAATCAAATCAAATCAAATGTATTTATATAGCCCTTCGTACATCAGCTGATATCTCAAAGTGCTGTACAGAAACCCAGCCTAAAACCCCAAAAGGCAAGCAATGCAGGTGTTGAAGCAAGTTGGCTAGGAAAAACTCCCTAGAAAGGCCAAAACCTAGGAAGAAACCTAGAGAGGAACCAGGCTATGTAGGGTGGCCAGTCCTCTTCTGGCTGTGCCGGGTGGAGACTATAACACAACATGGCCAAGATGTTCAAATGTTCATAAATGACCAGCATGGTCAAATAATAGGTCTGGGACAGGTAGCACGTCAGGTGAACAGGTCAGGATTCCATAGTCGCAGGCAGAACAGTTGAAACTGGAGCAGCAGAAAGAAAGAGAGAAATAGAGAATTAGAGAGAGCATACTTAAATTCACACAGGACACCAGATAAGACAGGAGAAGTACTCCAGATATAACAAACTGACCCTAGCCCCCGACACATAAACTACTGCAGCATAAATACTGGAGGCTGAGACAGGAGGGGTCAGGAGACACTGTGGCCCCATCCGATGATACCCCCGGACAGGGCCAAAAAGGAAGGATATAACCCCACCCACTTTGCCAAAGCATAGCCCCCACACCACTAGAGGGATATCTTCAACCACCAACTTACCATCTTGAGACAAGGCCGACTATAGCCCACAAAGACGGCACAACCCAAGGGGGGGCGCCAACCCAGACAGGGAGATCACATCAGTGACCCAACCCACTCAAGTGACGCACCCCTCCTAGGGACGGCATGAAAGAGCACCAGTAAGCCAGTGACTCAGCCCCTGTAATAGGGTTAGAGGCAGAGAATCCCAGTGGAAAGAGGGGAACCGGCCAGGCAGAGACAGCAAGGGCGGTTCGTTGCTCCAGAGCCTTTCCGTTCACCTTCACACTCCTGGGCCAGACTACGCTCAATCATATGACCCACTGAAGAGATGAGTCTTCAGTAAAGACTTAAAGGTTGAGACCGAGTCTGCGTCTCTCACATGGGTAGGCAGACCATTCCATAAAAATGGAGCTCTATAGGAGAAAGCCCTCCTCTAGCTGTTTGCTTAGAAATTCTAGGGACAATTAGGAGGCCTGCTTCTTTTGACCGTAGCGTACGTGTAGGTATGTACGGCAGGACCAAATCAGAGAGATAGGTAGGAGCAAGCCCATGTAATGCTTTGTAGGTTAGCAGTAAAACCTTGAAATCAGCCCTTGCCTTGACAGGAAGCCAGTGTAGGGAGGCTAGCACTGGAGTAATATGATAAAAAAAAAATTGGTTCTACACACTTCATCAGTCTCTCATTCAGAATTTGACAAGCACTTGATAATGCCTCAACTTCCCGGCGGCATCCCCTTTGTGTGGCCCTAATGCACCCTAAAGAAACTCCATTCCTTTTGCGGCCAGTGGCTGTTGTTCCCTACTACCTGAGTGCTGCTGCTCCAAAGCACCTCTCACTCACATGGCTCTCGTGATCGGGAGACCCGGTCACATGATCGGGTCTTTCTCACAGGCTACAAGTGAAGACAGACACTTTGGGGACACAACTGCGCGCGTACTTATCCAATTCCAAGGTGTATATTGAAGATATTGGAAGAACTGTCCACACTTACTTTTCAGCCTACAAGATGGATAGGTCTAACTAACAGCAAAATAACTAACCTATGTCAATCTACTATCCCCCATAGTACAAAAGTTGACCTATTCTGTGCGATAAATAAATATTCCAAACATAGAACAGGAACAGTTGTGGGATGTGATAGACCCCAAATTTAATACTACCACTAGCATCCCCCCAAAAAAAGTTTTTACGCAATGAGGCTGACGCAACAGATTAGAATGTTTAACTTCAAATGTGATAAACTATTATGCTATTTCTTCACATTATAAGCGCAGCAATGCGCACACATAGGCTATATGCACGAATGTTCCATTATTGGGAAAACACCATTATCAAAAGTGGCCACAAATGTGATTTGGCTTGTAATGCTTTTATTATAAAGGTGCATTTATTTTGTGAAAATGATCTTCCCCAAACGCGAAACTAACACACTGCATGTGTATGCCAGTCAGACTCTACACCCCTTGTAACGTGGATTAATGTGCTTAATTTTAGGAAGTTATTTGGCCACTTTAGTTGTGATACGAACCTTATCAAAACATATAGGCCTATGGGCTAGGCTACATGAGGTGTGCGACTATGATTAGAAAAAGTAAACAACTTAAAAAGGCAATGTTTCTTATGCTGGGCATTATTCACAAGTGATAATATATCATTCACAAGTGGTAAGCTAATATTTTCACCCATCAGACTATTCTTGATTTAATCTTGTCATTACATATACTAAATAATATATATGTGTGAAATTTGTTATGATTTAGAATGGACCATTATCCTTCACCTGTCTCAAAACAACAGCGGCAGGGGAAAAAATACATGTCATCTCCGCACTTAAATAGTGAATGGAGGACACTTTTCCCATGGTTCATTTTCATGCCAGCCAGGTAGGCTATACTCCTGTTAGAAATATAAGCAATTTACTTAATATTAGGAAAGTTGAAAAATAAATATCGTAGGCCTAGCCTACAGAAAGCTGATGGGAACCTCCTCTTTTTAATAGAGGCCATCACTCTGTTTTCTCTCCCAATTGCATAGCCTATAGAAATGTTGCGCACACGAGCTCATGGACTCTCATTAAGTGTTTGATTAGATTTTCAATTATATTTGCATTGATGTCAGAGTGATTAGAGGGACAATATAGTGCTGAGTACCAGGTAGTTAGCTAGTTTGGTAGGCTACTAATGACCATCAGCAGCATCAGAGCTCAGAGAAGCCTAATTACCGTGACTAAACGCTCACGTGGAATTTGACTGCCTTCATGACTCGTGACCGCCGGTGTGGCGGTAATACGGTCACCGCAACAGCCCTTTGTGTAATACTCCCTGGAGAGAAATAATGTTTTCTGAATGTCTAAAACATAACTCCCTGGAGAGAAATACTTTTCTAAAGCTGCTAGCAAGACAAATGTTTTATAACATAAACAAAATGTAATACTGCATCGAATAGGTTAAACAGGTGGTATAAACACATCCTTTGTGTACATACACTCAATTAGCATTTGGTAGCATTGCCTTTAAATTGTTTAACTTGAATAAAATGTTTCGGGTAGCCTTCCACAAGCTTCCCATAATAAGTTGGGTGAATTATGGCCCATTCCTCCTGACAGAGCTGGTGTAACTGAGTCAGGTTTGTAGGCCTCCTTGCTCGCACACGCTTTCTCAGTTCTGCCCACAATTTTTCTATGGGATTGAGGTCAGGGCTTTGTGATGGCCACTCCAATACCTTGACGTTGTTGTCCTTGAGCCATTTTGGCACAACTTTGGAAGTATGCTTCGGGTCATTGTCCATTTGGAAGACCCATTTGCGACCAAGCTTTAACTTCCTGACTGATATCTTGAGATGTTGCTTCAATATATCCACATCATTTTCCTGCCTCATGATGCCATCTATTTTGTGAAGTGCACCAGTCCCTTCTGCAGCAGAGCACCCCCACAACATGATGCTGCCCTCCTGTGCTTCACGGTTGGGATGGTGTTCTTCGGCTTGCAAGCCTTCCCCTTTTTCCTTCAAACATAACGATGGACATTATGGCCAAACAGTTCTATTTTTGTTTCATCAGACCAGTGGTCCCATGGTGTTTATACTTGCGTACTATACATCCACAGGTACACCTCCAATTGACTCAAAATATGTCAATAAGCCTATCAGAAGCTTCTAAAGCCATGACATCAATTTAGGGAATTTTCAAAGCCGTTTCATGACACAGTCAATTTAGTGAATGTAAACTTCTGACCCACTGGAATTGTGATTCGGTTAATTATAAGTGAAATAATCTGTCTGTTAACAATTGTTGGAAAAATGATTTGTGTCATGCACAAAGTAGATGTCCTAACCGACTTGCCAAAACTATAGTTTGTTAACAAGAAATTTGTGGAGTGGTTGAAGAACGAGTTTTAATGACTCCAACCTAAGTGTATGTCAACTTCTGACTTCAAGTGCATCATTATCAAGTGAATATGATTCTCCTTGAAAAGTGAGGCGTCATTCTCATAGAAAGAGTTAAATATGTTACAAAGTTGCCAAGTTTAATTCAATTGATCTCATTTGATCTATCCAGCTTACCTGCACACAGCCCTGACACTTTTTCACACACTGTAAAATAATAGACTATAAGAATAGCTTTTTATTTTTTTCAGCTTTTCAGCTCATCCTCCACTTTCTACCTTGTATTCGTGCCACTCTATTATCTTGCTTGTTTGGATTGGCAGCTGCCCTGGATGGGTGGAGAGGAGCCAGACAGGTTCTGATCCAGTCCATAGATTCTTGCCAGGAATAGATCAGTCTCAGTACTCCTCTGTCAGGCAAGCTTCCAGCCCACCTCCTAAGGCAGAGGGCATAGCTTGCAGTTTTTCATGCAAGAAAACTGACTGTCGTACAGATGCTGTTAGATGTGGACACACACCAATGCGCGCACACACACACGCTCAGTCAAAAACTGTCTTCCTTTGTGCCTGTACCAATTATTGATATTGATATCTGTTTGAAGGTGAACGTTTGCATTACTGTGGGTAGAGGGAGTGGCAAGCTGAGACTGCCTGTGCGTGTACGTGCCGGTGTTTGTGCTTGTGTAAGATACACTATATATACAAACGTATGTGGACACCCCTTCAAATGAATGGATTCGGCTATTTCAGCCACACCTGTTGCTGACAGGTGTATAAAATCAAGCACAGTCATACAAAAACATTGGCAGTAGAATGTCCTTACTGAAGAGCTCAGTGACTTTCAACATGACATCGTCATAGGATGCCACCTTTCCAACAAGTCAGTTCGTCAAATTTCTGCCCTGCTGGCACTGCTCCAGTCAACTGTATGTGCTGTTATTGTGAAGTGGAAACCTCTAGGAGCAACAATGGCTCAGCCGCGACGTGGTATGCCACAAGCTCACAGAACTGGAAGAACGTATTGTTCGTCGGGAGCTTCATGAAATGGGTTTCCATGGCTAAGCAGCCGCATACAGACCTAAGATAACCATGTCTAATGCCAATGTAAAGTTTGGAGAAGGAGGAATAAAAGTTCTGTCTGTTTTTCACGGTTTGGGCTAGGCCCCTTAGCTCCAGTGATGGGAAATCTTAATGCTATAGCATACAATGACAATCTAGACAATTATGTGCTTCCAACATTGTGGCAATAGTTTGGGGAAGGCCCTTTCCTGTTTCAGCATGACAATGAGATGTTCGACGAGCAGGTGTCCACATCCACATTGCAGTATAGTGGTCAGTGATCAGACCTCCAGATGTCTGCAGTATAGTGGTCAGTGATCAGACCTCCAGATGTCTGCAGTATAGTGGTCAGTGATCAGGCCTCCAGATGTCTGCAGTATAGTGGTCAATAATCAGACCTCCAGATGTCTGCAGTATAGTGGTCAGTGATCAGACCTCCAGATGTCTGCAGTATAGTGGTCAGTGATCAGGCCTCCAGATGTCTGCAGTATAGTGGTCAGTGATCAGACCTCCAGATGTCTGCAGTATAGTGGTCAGTGATCAGACCTCCAGATGTCTGCAGTATAGTGGTCAGTGATCAGGCCTCCAGATGTCTGCAGTATAGTGGTCAGTGATCAGACCTCCAGATGTCTGCAGTATAGTGGTCAATAATCAGACCTCCAGATGTCTGCAGTATAGTGGTCAGTAATCAGACCTCCATATGTCTGCAGTATAGTTGTCAGTGTCTGCAGAATAGTGGTCAGTAATGAGACCTATAGATGTCTTAATGTTGCTGCTCTACACCTCTCCACACACTCTCATCCCCTCAGGAGTGCCTCTCACTGATGAAATTAAATCTCTCTCTCTGTGTGTGTGGACCCACTCCAATTCACATACCCACTCCAATTAAATTTGCATACCACCCCAACAGATCCACAGATGACGTAACCTCTATTGCATTCCACACTGCCCTCTCCCATGTGAGAACACAGTTCATCGACTACAGCTCAGCGTTCACCACCATAGTGCCCATAAATCTCATCACTAAGCTCAGGACCCTTTGACTGAACACTACTGTCTGAAACTGAATCCTGGACTTCCTGACAGGCCGCCCCCAGGTGGTGAGGGTAGGCAATAACACAACCGCCACTCTAACCCTCAACAAGGGCCCACTCAGGAGTGTGTGCTTAGTCTCCTCCTGTACTCCCTGTTCAGCCACGACTGCCTGGCCGCTCACGACTCCATCATTATGTTTGCTGACGACACGACCCGATGAGACACCCTATAGGGAGGAGGTCAGTGACCTGGCAGTGTGTTGTCAGGACAACAACCTCTCCCTCAATGTCAGCAAGACAAAGGAGCCAATTGTGGACGACAGGAAACAGAGGGCAGAGCACATCCCCATCCACATCGATAGGGCTGTAGTAGAGCGGGTCTAGAGCTTTAAGCTCCTCGGTGTCCACATCACTAAGGAATTAGCATAGCCCACACACACCAACAAAGTCATGAAGAAGGCACAACTCTTCCCCTTCTACAGCTGCACCATTGAGAGCGTCTTGACTGGCTGCATCACCACTTGGTATCCGACCGCAAGGCGCTTCATAGGATAGTGTGTACGGCCCAGTACATCACTGGTGCTGAGCTCCCTGCTATCCAGGACCTCTATACCAGGTGGTGTCAGAGGAAGACTCCAGCCACCAAAATCATATACTGTTCTCCCTGCTTCTGCACAGAAAGCGGTACTGAAGTCTGGAACTAACAGGACCCGGCACACAGCTTTTACCCTCAAGCCATAAGACTGCTAAATAGTTAACCAAATAGCTACCCGGACTATCTGCATTGACCCTTTTTGCACTAACTCTTTTGACTCACATACACTGCTGCTACTGTTTATTATCTACCCTGTTGCCTAGTTACTTTACCTCTACCTATATCTACATATGGAACTCCATTACCTCGTACCCCTGGACATGGATTCAGTACTGCTACCCCGTGTACTGCTACCCCTTACTCATTGTGGATTTATTCCACTTGTTATAACTTGTTAAAATGTTTCTCTCTACATTTTTGGAAAGGGCCCGTAAGCATTTCACTGTTAGTCTACACTAGCTGTGTGGGGTGTGTGTGTGTGTGTGTGTGTGTGTGTGTGTGTGTGTGTGTGTGTGTGTGTGTGTGTGTGTGTGTGTGTGTGTGTGTGTGTGTGTGTGTGTGTGTGTGTGTGTGTGTGTGTGTGTGTGTGTGTGTGTGTGTGTGTGTGACCAGTGAGGTTGTGATGGAGGGGTTGTTAATTAAGTGAAGTTATCCACAGATGTTTGTGTGTGACCTCAAATGCCCACTCAATCAGTAAATAGCATTACTTCTGCTGCTCAGCCGAATGGGAGGCCACTCATGTGGTGATCCATGTGGTGGTGAGAAGAGATAAATACAAGTCAATGCAGCTGTGAAGGTAACTAACTATTCACAGAGTGACTGCTTCCCTCAAAGTGAAAAATATCCTGGAATATCATGGGTCTCAATTACTCCACAAAGATACCTTCACACCTGTGTGCATTGCTGTTGGTCGTGTGTCCCCAAATACCCAGAGTTCTCCAGAAGTACATGACTGTGAGTGTTACTGTGTGTGTGTTATTCTGTGTTTTTCCAACACATGTCTATGGGTGTGCAGGTATCCAAGGGGTGGTGGAGGCCTATCAGACATGCCTTCCTAAGCTTCAGCTCTACGGCCCCACCAACATCGCCCCCATCATCCAGAAAGTAGCCAGCTCCGCTTCACAGGAAATGCACACCAAGGAGGCCATGGTAAGCTAGCTGTCAGTTGTCCTCCTCTCCTTGGAACCAATTGATTGGGAGCACAGCTTGAACCTAGATTGAGCTTAAATCATGTATTGATGTCAATGGGAGACTTCCGCAACGTTTTAGAGTTATGCTCAACATGTATTTCCAACACACCCCACAGACATTACTCTCTCACGTTTCTCCCCAGTCATTGCCTTCCTTTATATCTGCAGCAGTACTTCATTCTGCTCATCCTAACGGACGGAGTGATCACAGACATGGCAGACACCCGCGAGGCCATCGTCCAAGCCTCCCACTTGCCCATGTCCATCATTATTGTAGGCGTGGGAAGTGCTGACTTCAGTGACATGCAGATGCTGGATGGAGATGACGGAATCCTTCGCTCGCCCAAGGGGGAGCCCTGCCTACGAGACATCGTCCAGTTCGTCCCCTTCCGCAACTTCAAACATGTGAGTCTTTACTGGAACTAGGAGGGTTACCTGAGGAACTGGGAGGGTTACCCGAGGAACTGGGAGGGTTACCTGAGGAACTGTGAGGGTTACCTGAGGAACTGGGAGGTTTATCTGAGGAACTGGGAGGGTTACCTGAGGAACTGGGAGGGTTACCTGAGGAACTGGGAGGGTTACCTGGGGAACTGGGAGGTTACCTGAGTGTTACAGGAAGTGACAGGTTTCTCTCTGTCCTTCTCCAGGGCTCACCTGCAGAGCTGGCGAAGACTGTCCTAGCAGAAGTGCCCAACCAGGTGGTTGACTACTACAACAACAAGGGCATCAAGCCCAAAGTGCCCAGTGAGTTCGAGTCTTCCAGGACATTCGCCCCCTGAGAGGAGGGGCCCAACGCACTCGATACAACAGATAGCACCTTACGCTGACTAACTGAAAAGTTTACTGTTTTGCTCTTCGTTTGTTTGTTCTTTTCATTGTGCATGCGTGGCCTCCGAGGCTTGCATCTGTAAAGCAACTGTATCATTCAAAGCATTGGTATGGTGGGGGGACACACAAACGAACAACCAAACTGTCATCCCTACAGATGAACAACTATCGATGAAGGAATGTATAGAACACCCCCGTTCCTTTTTTTATAAAAGTTTGTTGAGATTTTGCTAAATTTCTTGATATTCATACATTGTAAAACATTTTGGACCACAGTGAATGAACTAGCTACCTGCGTTTAGAAACGTCTGCGTCCTCAGTAGTCCATATTGCAGATAAGGCAGATGCATGAAGTGTTGTTTTGCATGTTGGTAATAAAGCAGACACTGTTTTCTCATGGTTCATGTTGTTTTCTTAGTGAACAATAGAGTTGACAGTATTGTAGGGATAAAGGACATTCTACTATGAAGCATGTTGACAGCACAAATTGAGTATTCTGGAAGTTCACTGGAGAATATTATGGCCACATCATTTTCCGTTGTCATGTTGCAATGCAGTATTCTGTGAAATGATGAATTACTTATAATAATAAAAGCTTTATCAATATGCTTGTGACTTATACTATGTTAAAAAAACTATTGGGTTTCAAGTCAAAAACATAATTGGAATTGTGGTCATATCAATTTGAATCATTCTATGAAAAATCCGTTGAAAATACGGAGAACTGAATTGGCAGAATTTCAATATTTTGGTGTGCATGTCAAACTACTCAAAGGAATTGGGAATTGGGGTCACTTTCTTAGCATTTCAAATATATTCTATTGATTTAAAAACCTCCATAAAAATGATGGGAATGTTCTGATTGAAGTTGAACAGAACAAGTCTGTCCATGTGCAGCCATGTGAGGACAGTGACAATTCCTCCTAGGATTGGAGTAAGTCACGACTCTCCCTTTGAGGTGTCTGGGGAGGAGGGAGAGAGATGGGGAGGAGGGAGATTGGGAGAAGAGATGGGGGGTGGAGAGAGGGCGATGGGGAGGGGAGAGGGAGATGGGGAGGAGAGAGGGAGGGAGATGGGGAGGAGAGAGGGAGGGAGATGGGGAGGACTGTGGGATGGAGATGGGGAGAAGAGAGTGAGGGAGATGGAGGGAGATGAGGAGAGGGTGGGAGGGAGATGGGGAGAGAGGGGGAGGGAGATGGGGAGAAGAGAGAGAAGGAGATGGGGAGAAGGGAGGGAGGGAGATGGGGAGAAGGGAGAGAGGGAGATGGGGAAAAGGGAGGGAGGGAGATGGGGAGAAGGGAGAGAGGGAGATGGGGAAAAGGGAGGGAGGGAGATGGGGCGAGAGGGAGGGAGATTGGAAGAAGGGCAGGAAGGAGATTGTGGAGGAGAGAGTGAGGGAGATGGGGAGGACTGAGGGAGGGAGATGGGGAGAAGAGAGGGAGGGAGGGAGATGGGGAGAGAGAGGGAGGGAGATTGTAGAGGAGAGAGGGAGGGAGATGGGGAGAAGGGAGCGAGATGGGGAGAGAGAGGGAGGGAGATGAGGAGAGAGTGGGAGGGAGATGGGGAGAGAAAGGGAGAGAGATGGGGAGAAGGGAGGGAGGGAGATGGGGAGGGAGATTGTGGAGGAGAGAGGGAGGGAGATGGGGAGGACTGAGGGAGGGAGATGGGGAGAAGAGAGGGAGGGAGGGAGATGGGGAGAGAGAGGGAGGGAGATTGTGGAGGAGAGAGGGAGGGAGATGGGGAGAAGGGAGCGAGATGGGGAGAGAGAGGGAGGGAGATGAGGAGAGAGTGGGAGGGAGATGGGGAGAGAAAGGGAGAGAGATGGGGAGAAGGGAGGGAGGGAGATGGGGAGGGAGATGAGGAGAGAGTGGGAGGGAGATGGGGAGAGAGATGGGGAGAGAGTGGGAGGGAGATGGGGAGAAGGGAGGGAGGGAGGGAGATGGGGAGAGAGAGGGAGGGAGATTGTGGAGGAGAGAGGGAGGGAGATGGGGAGAAGGGAGCGAGATGGGGAGAGGGAGGGAGGGAGATGAGGAGAGAGTGGGAGGGAGATGGGGAGAGAAAGGGAGAGAGATGGGGAGAAGGGAGGGAGATGGGGAGGGAGATTGTGGAGGAGAGAGGGAGGGAGATGGGGAGGACTGAGGGAGGGAGATGGGGAGAAGAGAGGGAGGGAGATGGGGAGAAGGGAGGGAGATGGGGAGAGAGAGGGAGGGAGATGGGGAGGACTGAGGGAGGGAGATGGGGAGAAGAGAAGGAGGGAGATGGGGAGGACTGAGGGAGGGAGATGGGGAGAGAGCGGGAGGGAGATGGGGAGAATAGAGGGAGGGAGATGGGGAGAAGAGAGGGAGAGAGATGGGAAGGAGAGAGTGAGGGAGATGGGGAGGACTGAGGGAGGGAGATGGGGAGAAGAGAGGGAGGGAGGGAGATGGGGAGAGAGAGGGAGGGAGATTGTAGAGGAGAGAGGGAGGGAGATGGGGAGAAGGGAGCGAGATGGGGAGAGAGAGGGAGGGAGATGAGGAGAGAGTGGGAGGGAGATGGGGAGAGAAAGGGAGAGAGATGGGGAGAAGGGAGGGAGGGAGATGGGGAGGGAGATTGTGGAGGAGAGAGGGAGGGAGATGGGGAGGACTGAGGGAGGGAGATGGGGAGAAGAGAGGGAGGGAGGGAGATGGGGAGAGAGAGGGAGGGAGATTGTGGAGGAGAGAGGGAGGGAGATGGGGAGAAGGGAGCGAGATGGGGAGAGAGAGGGAGGGAGATGAGGAGAGAGTGGGAGGGAGATGGGGAGAGAAAGGGAGAGAGAGGGGGAGAAGGGAGGGAGGGAGATGGGGAGGGAGATGAGGAGAGAGTGGGAGGGAGATGGGGAGAGAGATGGGGAGAGAGTGGGAGGGAGATGGGGAGAAGGGAGGGAGGGAGGGAGATGGGGAGAGAGAGGGAGGGAGATTGTGGAGGAGAGAGGGAGGGAGATGGGGAGAAGGGAGCGAGATGGGGAGAGAGAGGGAGGGAGATGAGGAGAGAGTGGGAGGGAGATGGGGAGAGAAAGGGAGAGAGATGGGGAGAAGGGAGGGAGGGAGATGGGGAGGGAGATTGTGGAGGAGAGAGGGAGGGAGATGGGGAGGACTGAGGGAGGGAGATGGGGAGAAGAGAGGGAGGGAGATGGGGAGAAGGGAGGGAGATGGGGAGAGAGAGGGAGGGAGATGGGGAGGACTGAGGGAGGGAGATGGGGAG
This sequence comes from Oncorhynchus clarkii lewisi, assembly GCF_045791955.1. Classification (NCBI taxonomy): domain Eukaryota; kingdom Metazoa; phylum Chordata; class Actinopteri; order Salmoniformes; family Salmonidae; genus Oncorhynchus; species Oncorhynchus clarkii. Next base: position 114,344 of record NW_027261107.1, read on the forward strand.
AAGAGAAGGAGGGAGATGGGGAGGACTGAGGGAGGGAGATGGGGAGAGAGCGGGAGGGAGATGGGGAGAATAGAGGGAGGGAGATGGGGAGAGAGGGAGGGAGATGGGGAGAAGAGAGGGAGAGAGATGGGAAGGAGAGAGGGAGGGAGATGGGGAGAAGAGAGGGAGGGAGGGATTGATAGCAATGAGAGGGACAGAGATTTCTGAGATGCGTGATGAATACTATAGAAAGGGCAGGCAAGGGCCCTTTCATATCCAGAGCAGCCGGCAGTCAATTAATTATGTCCTGGTTCAACATGAACTATCTGACGAGTTGGACAGGCAGCACCATGGAGACAGCCAGAAGGATCAGCCTCCAAAAACAACCAAACCATGTGGCTAATAAAACACATTGCATTCAGTTGTAAGTGCCTTCACTCTCAATAGTGACAGTAACATACAGTTGAAGTTGGAAGTTTACATACACTTAGATTGGAGTCATTAAAACTCGTTTTCAACCACTCCACAAATGTCTTGTAAACAAACTATAGTTTTGGCAAGTAGGTTAGGACATCTACTGTGTGCATGATACAAGTAATTTTGACAACAATTGTTTACAGACAGATTATTTAACTTATAATTCACTGTATCACAATTCCAGTGGGTCAGAAGTTTACATACACTAAATTGACTGTGCCTTTAAACAGATTGGAAAATTCCATAAAATGATGTCATGGCTTTAGAAGCTTCTGATTGGCTAATTAACATCATTTGAGTCATTTGTACCTGTGGATGTATTTCAAGGCCTACCTTTAAACTCAGTGCCTCTTTGCTTGACTTCATGGGAAAATCAAAAGAAATCAGCCAAGACCTCAGATAAAGAATTGTAGACCTCCACAAGTCTGGTTCATCCTTGGTAACAATTTCCAAATGCCTGAATGTACCACGTTCATCTGTACAAACAATAGTGCGCAGGTATAAACACCACGGGACCACGCAGCTGTCATACCGCTCAGGAAGGAGACACGTTGTCTCCTAGAGATGAACGTACCTTGGTGCGAAAAGTGCAAATCAATCCCAGAACAACAGCAAAGGACCTTGTGAAGATGCTGGAGGAAACAGGTACAAAAGTATATATATCCACAGTAAAATGAGTCCTGTATCTACATAACCTGAAAGGCCGCTCAGCAAGGAAAAAGCCACTGCTCCAAAACCGCCATAAAAAAGCCAGACTACGGTTTGCAACTGCACATGGGGACAAAGATCGTACTTTTTGGAGAAATGTCCTCTGGTCTGATGAAACAAAAATAGAACTGTTTGGCCATAATGACCATCGTTATGTTTGGAGGAAAAATGAGAGGCTTGCAAGCCGAAGAACACCATCCCAACCGTGAAGCACGGGGGTGGCAGCATCATGTTGTGGGGGTGCTTTGCTGCAGGAGGGACGTGTGCACTTCACAAAATAGATGGCGTCATGAGGGAGGAAAATTATGTAAATATATTGAAGCAACATCTCAAGACATCAGTCAGGAAGTTAAAGATTGGTCGCAAAAATGGGTCTTCCAAATGGACAATGACCCGAAGCATACTTCCAAAGTTGTGGCAAGATGGCTTAAGGACAACAAAGTCACGGTATTGGAGTGGTCATCACAAAGCCCTGACCTCAATCCAATAGAAAATTGTGGGTAGAACTGAAAAAGTGTGTGCGAGCAAGGAGGCCTACAAACCTGACTCAGTTACAGCTGCTCTGTCAGGAGGAACGGTCCGAAATTCACCCAACTTATTGTGGGAAGCTTGTGGAAGGCTACCCAAAACGTTTGACCCAAGTTAAACATTTTACAGCAATGCTACCAAATACTAATTGAGTGTATGTGAACTTCTGACCCACTGGGAATGTGATGAATTAAATAAAAGCTTAAAACTTCTTGACCATACTTGAGACGCAGACGTCTCAAGCATGCCCCTGGAAATGCAAATGCGCTACGCTAAATGCTAAATGTACTCGTTACAACTCAATCTTTGATCAAAATTCACAAGCAGGGTATTGAATTAAAGCTACACTCGTTGTGAACCTAGCCAGCAAGTCAGATTTTTAAAATGCTTTTCGGCGAAAGCATGAGAAGCTATTATCTGATAGCATGCACCCCCCAAAATGCCAGCACGACACGTAAACAACAGATTTTGCGGTAGCCGGCGCTACCCAAAACGCAGAAATAAAATATAAAACATTCATTACCTTTGACGAGCTTCTTTCTTGGCACTCCTATATGCCCCATAAACATCACTATTGGGTCTTTTTTTCGTTTAAATCGGTCCATATATACCCAAAATAGCTTTGTATGGAAGTTGTGTCATTCAGAAAAAAACATCGTTTTTAAACGCTGCGTAATTTTTTTAAATTAAAAAAGTTGACGATAAACTTTCACAAAACACTTCGAAATCCTTTTGTAATCCAACTTTAGGTATTAGTAAACGTTTATAATCTATCAAAATGATTACAGGGCGATGTATTTTCAATAGGTCTTCGCTTGCAAATCAATGGCTGCTAATGTCTTCATCAACTACATCCGGGTGAAGACTGGGAAAATGGATGCCAGATAGATGGATTTTCCAACAATTAATTAAATTGAAAATGACGACAATGGCGACATCGTGTGGAATTTGTATGAATTGCAGGCAGGTCGATATTAAATTCTGTTCTCTTTTAACAACTTGTGGAAGTGACTTATGGAAATTATTTTTAGCTTTCAGAGAGCAGTTTTTCTTGCGTTTTTCAATGAAACACACAATCTGTTATAGTCACAGCCGTGATTTAACCAGTTTTATAAACTTCAGAGTGTTTTCTATCCACACATACTAATCATATGCATATACTATATTCCTGGCATGAGTAGCAGGACGCTGAAAAGTTGCGCGATTTTTAACAGAATTTTCGAGAAAGGAGGGGGTAGAAGTAAGAGGATATTATAAACCACTCTCTACTATTATTCTGACATTTCACATTCTTAAAATAAAGTGGTGATCCTAACTGACCGAAGAAATTGAATTTTTACTAGGATTAAATGTCAGGAATTGTGTGTAACTGAGTTTAAATGTATTTGGTTAAGGTGTATGTAAACTTCCGACTTCAACTGTACATGTCATGTCCCCCGAGAATGACGTCTTGCTTCAGGACAGGCTAAACACATTCTATGCACTCTTTGAGGATAACACAGTTCCACCGACGCGACCTGCTACCAAGGACTGTGGGCTCTCCTTCTACGTGGCCGACGCGAGTAAAACATTTAAGCGTGTTAACCCTCACAAGGCTGCTAGTCCAGAAGGCATCCCTAGCTGCATCCTCAGAGCATGCGCAGACCAGCTGGCTGGTGTGTTTATGGGCATATTCAATCTCTCAATATCCCAGTCTGCTGTCCCCACATGATTCAAGATGGCCACCATTGTTCCCATACCCAAGAAGGCAAAGGTAACTGAACTTAATGGCCATCGCCCCATAGCACTCACCTCTGTCATCATGAAGTGATTTGAGAGACTAGTCAAGGATCATATCACCTCTACCTTACCTGCCACCCTAGACCCACTTTAATTTGCGTATCCCCCCACTAGATCCACAGACGATGCAATCGCCATTACTCTGCACACTGCCCTATCCAATCTGGACAAGAGGAATACCTATGTAAGAATGCTGTTTATTGACTAAACAACTCAGCATTCAACACCATAGTACCCTCCAAGCTCATTATTAAGCTTGAGGCCCTGGTCTGAACCCTGTCCTGTGCAACTGGGTCCTGAACTTCCTGACGGACCACCCCCAGGTGGTAAAGGTAGGAAACATCACCTCCACTCCGCTGATCCTCAACACCTGGGCCCCACAAGGGTGCGTGCTCAGCCCCATCCTGTATTCCCTGTTCACCCATTACTGCGTGGCCAAGCACGCCTCCAACTCAATTATCAAGTTTGCAGACTACACAACAGTAGTAGGCCTGATTACCAACAATGACGAGACAGCCTACAGCGAGGAGGTGAGTGCTCTGTGAGTGTGGTGCCTGGAAAACAACCTCTCACTCAACATCAACAAAACAAAGGAGATGATCATGGACTTCAAGAAACAGCAGAGGGTGCACCAACCTTATCTACATCAACAGGACCGCAGAGGAGGAGGTGGAAAGCTTCAAGTTCCTTGGCGCACACATCACTGACAAACTGAAATGGACCACCCTCACAGACAGCATGGTGAAGAAGGCGCAACAAAGCCTTTGGCTTGTCACCTAAAACCCTCACAAATCTTTACAGATGCACAATTGAAAGCATCAGGTTGTGCTGTATCACAGCCTGGTACGGTAACTTCACCGCCTGCAACCACAAGGCTCTCCAGAGAGGGTGGTGCGGTCTTCCCAACGCATTACCGGGGGCAAACTACCTGCCCTCCAGGACACCTACAGCACCCGATGTCACAGGAAGGCCAAAAACGTCTGACTGTTCACCCCACTATCATCTAGAAGGTGAGGTCAGTACAGGTTCATCAAAGCAGGGACCGTGAGACTGAAAAACAGCTTCTATCTCAAGGCTATCAGACTGCTAAACAGCCATCACTAGCACAGGCTGCTGCCTGTAGGCATAGACCAGGAATCACTGGCACCTTTAAGGAATGGAACACTACTCACTTTAATAATGTTTACATATGTATCTGGCATTACTCATCTCATATGTATATACTGTATTCTAAACTGTTCTACGGTATCTCATTCACTTAATAATGCTTACATATCGTGTATTACTCACCTCATATGTATATACAGTTTTTTTCTATACTATTCTACTGTATCTTAGTCCGTTCCACTCTGACATTGCTCTTCCATATGTATATAGTCTTAATAGATTCCTACTTAGATTTGTGTGTATTGGGTATATGTTGTGTAATTTGTTAGATATTACTTGTTAGATAGTACTGCACTGTCAGAGCTAGGAGCACAAGCCTTTTGCTACACCCGCAATAACATCTGCTAATCACGTGTTTGTGACCAATACAATTTGATTTGATTTGATTTGATACTGGAGTGATGACACCTCGAGGTGTGTGTCCTGTGTTTGTGCCGTGAGCGATTTGTTTGAACCAGCCTTCCCTGCTGCGTTCTGTGAAAGTCGGCATCTGTTGATGTGTAGGGGGCCTGATGTTACATCAGTAAGAGTCCTATGATGGGGAAGAGTTGCAGTGAGTCATATGTTATGGAGGGCTACATGACAGCACCAAACGGTATGTCTGACAGGCAAGAAATGGGCTCGTCAACACAACTCCCCGTTAGGACTGGTGCTGAGGAAATATGGAACAATGCGGAGACACACACACACACACACACACACACACACACACACACACACACACACACACACACACACACACACACACACTACACACACGTACACTGTGGTATAGTTGTATGTTGGTATTGTACATTTGGTTTTGTAGTGGTGTCGTAATGTTATATGATGTAACTGTTGTTTTATGTATTTCTTATGTGCCTAATGTGTTTGGAACCCAGGAAGAGTAACTGCAGCCTTGGCAACTGTTAATGGGGTCCCTAATCAAATATTACTGAATACTCAACGCATAAACAATAAATCATAATTACATTACATCAGATTAGACAACGATGGGTAGTTTGATTTCAATCACTGCTTATAGTTCATCACATACTGTATGAGTCACATATGAGTCACGTAATGTAAATGTCACACCAATTTAGAATTGGCTTTGTCCTTGTCCCGGCTGTTCTTGGAAAGTATTTCACTCTCTAATTGCTTAACTGCTAACATCTGACTATACTATTTTAAGCAAATTTATCTAAAGGTTATAGGTTAAGGATTCTGACATTTTGGGTTGTATTGTGTATCTTTGGGAAGTAAGGGAAGGAAATTCAAATAGGTAACTCAAAATTCAAGGGATATTTTCCATTTTCTGCATGGCTGTATGCAATCTCTTAACCAACGTCTGAAATGAAAATGACTTGAGGTTTATACCGTGTGTGCGTGTGTGTGTGTGTGTGCACGAGTGCGCGTGTGTGTGTGTGTGTGTGTGTGTGTGTGTGTGTGTGTGTGTGTGTGTGTGTGTGTGTGTGTGTGTGTGTGCGTGTGTGTGCGTGTGTGCGCGCCACACATTTCAGATAGAGTTATAAATGGTTGAGGGTGCAATGTGTCGTCAAGGGAAATGAAAGTTCTCTTTCCTCCTGGATATACATGATATCCCATCTAGATTCTAGAGAATCACAAGACGTTTTCTGTCCTGAGAATAAATCATCTTTCCCACGTTTTCCACTCACACCGGAGAGGATATTTAAAACATTTACATTTCCTCTATATATACTGTGTATCCAAAACCCCCAGCGCCAACCAGCTCCTTGGTTGGTTGTGTCGCGGGTCACTGCCATGGTAATTTTCCAATGAAAAAATCCATAGAGAACGCTCACTGGCCAAGGGTTCATAATTAGACCCATCATTGATCTGCCAGTGCCAGGAGACATGAGAGCTTCAATCTGTAACACTTACATTACACAGTATTATTTAATATGGTAATTATTGTATCTAGTATTTACTAAGAAATTATGTGGAAACAAAAAGGTATTGATACCTCAATTCAACACAATTATTAACTAGCTACCTGCCAAATGGTACCTTCCTATTTAAATGTCAGGTAAAGAGCAGAATAAACTATGAACCTTCAATCATTAGCCTGGTTCCCCTGTCAGGGCTTGGATTGGCAGAAAGAGGACTGTTGTTGCCATATAGTTATTGTGTTATTTAAGCCATAAGGCCAGAGGGGGTGTGGTATATGGCCAATATACCTTGGCTAAGGGCTGTTGTTGTGCACGACCCAACGCAGACTGCCTGGATACAGCCCTTAACCATGGTATATTGGCCATATACCACAAACCCCCGAGGTGCCTTATTGCTATTATAAACAGGTTTCCATCGTAGTTAGAAGAGTACAAATGCATGTTTTGTCATACCCATGGTATAAGGTCTGATATACCATGGCTTTCAGCCAATCAGCGTTCAGGGCTCGAACTACCCAGTTAATAATGTACATTGGCTAAAACTGCATCCCAGCCGTGTGTATACGAGACTATATACCATGGGTATGAGGCAAAAATACTTGTTTACTGTTCTATCTGAAGTATCACTACACACACCACGGCAGATGACAAGAGAAAAGCAAAGCAATAAGGCTTATTTTACATCCCCATCTTTTAACCAACAATTGGGATTTGTATAAACCTGTCTGTTTGTGTTATTGTTCAGAGTGACTCATCTTCAGCTGACCAAGCAGTGGACCATGTTTTTGTCAAGTGGGTGCAATTATGTTGGTAATAGTGGGAGGAAACATTTTAATGGGAAGAAATGTGTCTCCCAGATAACCCACAGCCTTCATTACCATCTCCGTTCTCCACTAGTTTGTCGCTAGACTAGCTGAATATATATTTTCTAGCTGGGAGCAATTTTGGCAATTTTCACTCTAAATTGCCAATGTTCTAGATGTCTATCTGATGAAAAGAATTGAGAAAGTATATTGTTTGTTTGCCTCAAATTATACCAGTTGATAGTGTAACTACATACAGTTAGAGTAGAATAAATATCAATTATTTACTGTTAAACAAACATGCCGTTTGTGTACATTCTGTGATTACTGAATATTAAATAAATGTGTTTGAATGCTACTAATGAGTAATTCAGCCAGGATGGCGAGCATGGAATCTCTGCAGAAAAAAAAGAAAAATAAATAGCTGTGGCTTTATTCTGTAGGTCTTGACTCTGAAGGTCTTGACTTTGAAGGTCTTGACTCTGAAGGTCTTGATTCTGAAGGTCTTGACTCTGAAGGTCTTGACTCTGAAGGTCTTGACTCTGAAGGTCTTGACTTTGAAGGTCTTGACTCTGAAGGTCTTGATTCTGAAGGTCTTGACTCTGAAGGTCTTGACTCTGAAGGTCTTGACTCTGAAGGTCTTGATTCTGAAGGTCTTGACTCTGAAGGTCTTGATTCTGAAGGTCTTGACTCTGAAGGTCTTGACTCTGAAGGTCTTGATACTGAAGGTCTTGACTCTGAAGGTCTTGTTTCAGAAGGTCTTGATTCTGAAGGTCTTGATTCTGAAGGTCTTGATACTGAAGGTCTTGTTTCTGAAGATCTTGATTCTGAAGATCTTGACTCTGAAGGTGTTGATTCTGAAGGTGTTGATTCTAATGGTCTTGATTCTAAAGGTCTTGATTCTGAAGGTAAGACTCTTCAGTAAGTCATCTTCTTATGCAGTCTCCAAGTTGTCCTAACAGCTGTGCCAGAACACCCAACATTCCCACAGACACAGGTTGTTATTACCCCAGATAAAAACACCCATTTCCTGCTTTGTTGATTCCTCTATTGTCTAAACCGGTGTCCAGAATGTCCCTCTAGTCTTCGTACTGTGTCTAAACCTGCTATTTGGCTCAGGAGGTTAAAGCCATGCACATTAACCATTAGAGGGGGGGAGGGGAATTGGGCTAATGACGGTCTTGTTCACAGAGGAAGAACAGTGAAAGGGCTTGATTAGCTTCAGAGAGGACATATCGTAATTGAGCTGCTAGCTAGCATAGACTGGTGACCGGGAGGGAGCTAGCCTCTGAAGAACGATGACTGTACAGACACAGCACAGTTGACGAACAGACACAGCACTGATGAAAAGTGACTTTACGCCCTCATGTCAAAGTGTTTAGCTAAGGTACCTGTCTGTCAGACATAATAACAGGTTTGCTACGGGCTGCAATTTAGAGTAGCTGTTTGCTCCATGCAGCATGACCGTGTTACATCATTTGATATGTTAACTGTCTAAACATGACTAAACACAGGGAACCTCTTATGTTGTGCTAATGACATTCTAACACACAGACGGCTGGTGGTACCTTCATTGGGGAGGACAAGCTCATAGTAATGGCTGCTCATAGTAATGGCTGCTCATAGTAATGGCTGCTCATAGTAATGGCTGGAATGGAATGAATGGAATGGTATCCAACACATCAGACCCATGATCTCCTTGTGTTTGATACTATTACATTCACTTCATTGCAGTCATTATTATGAGTCCTCTGCGTTGAGAACCAGCATTTAGAGTGGGTCTGACACCTGGCTTCACTACAGCTGTCCTTCCCCCTGACACACATCTTTCTACTGTTTACTGTCTCATATTTAAGATGGACAATGTAGCCAAATTGTTAATGGGAGCCACTACTAGAAAACGGTGTTCACTGAGGCCTAACGCTGACCTCAGCATACCCTGCTCTCCATTTCAGCCGACTGCACCCACCATGACTCAGCAACAAAGATGAAATAGTATTAAAAAGTTGTATTAGTCGTATGTACGGGATGTGCATGGTATACATCGTCCAACCAAATGCTTACTTGCAGTAATAAGAAATAATACAAGATAAGAATACGAACATTTTGGAAATTTCTCAGTAGAATAGAATAAACATTCTAGCATAAGTATAATGATGTAAGAAATAATTTATAGTCCAATATTTACATGTATATTGGGGAAAGGGGGGTGGCAGTGTACAAACTGAGCAGCATAAAAAGAGTCTGTCTGGTAGCAGCGTGTGTGTGTGTGTGTGTGTGTGTGTGTGTGTGTGTGTGTGTGTGTGTGTGTGTGTGTGTGTGTGTGTGTGTGTGTGTGTGTGTGTGTGTGTGTGTGTGTGTGTGCGTGCGTGCGTGTGTGCGTGAGTCAGTCCAGTTCAAGTGTTCAGCAGTCTGGTGGCTTGTTTGATTTGAAGTTTTGGCAAAAGTTAAGGATTCCGTAGTTTATACATTGTGACTCTGCATTGGATGTGGCATTTGACAAAGAAAGCTGTTAGTAGGGACTCCAGGAAGTAGTTTTCTTCGAGTTAGAGAACAGAGGCCGTTGTGTTAAGTTTATCGATGGGATATAAAATACCTTGTGCCACTCTGGAGAGGTGGGCTGCGTGTGAGACTACTGTTTTGGGCAGATTGTTAGAGGCAGGATTCTGCTAGGGGACTGAATCAGTTCCGTCTTTGTTGTAATCATCCCAGAGAGAGAGAGACATAAGTAGGTGTCTGCTGTCGGGTCCTGGTGAGGCTCAGCTTCTGGGAAATGTCACCTTCCTCCTCCTCTTTCCTCTCACACGCTCCGTACCACAGGTAGAACATCTTATTCAGCCCACTGTCACTGCTGATAGTAGCAAGGTACTGTCTGACATGATTATGTAGGCCACCGTTTTATTTTATTTGTCCCATTCTGTGTGGTATACTGTAGGCACTGTATTTGTCCCATTCTGTGTGGTATACAGTACGCACTGTATTTGTCCCATTCTGTGTGGTATACAGTATGCACTGTATTTGTCCCATTCTGTGTGGTATACTGTATGCACTGTATTTGTCCCATTCTGTGTGGTATACTGTATGCACTGTATTTGTCCCATTCTGTGTGGTATACTGTATGCACTGTATTTGTCCCATTCTGTGTGGTATACTGTATGCACTGTATT